>NW_024400298.1:0-38402 GCF_905171765.1 Bufo bufo
CCTGGATACTTTTATATGCTGACAATACATTGTGACATCATAATAGAATTCTGGATACTATTATCTGGTGACCATACATTGTGACATCATAATGGAACCCTGGATACAATCACCTGCTGATCATACATTGTGACATCATAATGGAATCCTGAATACTATTATCTGCTGACCATCCATTGTGACATCATAATAGAACCCTGGATACTATTATATGCTGACAATACATTGTGACATCATAATGGAATCCTAGATACTATCACCTGCTGACCATACATTGTGACATCATCATGGAATCCTGGATACTATCACCTGCTGACAATACATTGTGACATCATAATAGAACCCTGGATACTATTATCTGCTGACCATACATTGTGATATCATAATGGAATCCTGTATGCTATTACCTGCTGACCATACATTGTGACATCATTATAGAACTCTGGATACTATTATCTGCTGACAATACATTGTGACATCATAATGGAATCCTGGATACTATTTTCTGCTGACCATTCCTTGTGACATCATAATGGAATACTGAATACTATTATCTGCAGACCATACATTGTGACATCATAATGTAATCCCGGATACATTATGACATCATAATGTAATCCTAGATACTATCATCTAATTACTATATATTGTGATATCATAATGGAATCCTAGATACTATCACCTGCTGACCATACATTGTCACATCATAATGAAATCCTGAATACTATTATCTGCTTACCATACATTGTGACATCATAATAGAATCCTGGATACTATCATCTGGTCAACTTACATTGTGACATCATAATGGAATACTGGATACTATCACCTGCTGACCATACATTGTGACATCATAATAGAACCCTGAATACTATTATCTTCTGACCATACATTGTGATATCATAATGGAATCCTGTATGCTATTACCTGCTGACCATACATTGTGATATCATAATAGAACCCTGGATACTATTATCTGCTGACAATACATTGTGACATCATAATGGAATCCTCAATACTATTTTCTGCTGACCATACATTGTGACATCATAATAGAACCCTGGATACCATCATCTGCTGACCATTCATTGTGACATCATAATGGAATCAACGATACTATCATCTTATTACTATACATTGTGACATCATAATGGAATCCTGGATAGTATTATCTGCTCATCTTACATTGTGACATCATAATGGAATCCTGGATACTATCACCTGCTGACCATATATTGTGAAATCATAATGGAATCCTGAAAACTATTATTTGCTGGCCATCCATTGTGACATCATAATGGAACTCTGGATACTATTAAATGCTGACAATACATTGTGACATCATAATAGAATCCTGGATACTATCATCTTGTTACTATACATTGTGACATCATAATGGAATCCTGGATACTATTATCTGCTGGCCATCCATTGTGACATCATAATGGAACCCTGGATACTATTAAATGCTGACAATACATTGTGACATCATAATGGAATCCTGGATACTATCATCTTGTTACTATACATTGTGACATCATAATGGAATCCTGGATACTATTATCTGCTGACCATACATTGTGACATCATAATGGAATCCTGAATACTATTATCTGCTGACCATACATTGTGACATCATAATGGAATCCTGGATACTATCATCTGCTCACCTTACATTGTGACATCATAATGGAATCCTGGATACTATCACCTGCTGACCATACAATGTGACATCATAATGGAATCCTGGATACTATTATCTGCGGACCATACATTGTGACATCATAATGGAATCCTGGATACTATCATCTGCTTAACTTACATTGTGACATCATAATGGAATCCTGAATACTATCATCTGCTTACCATACATTGTGACATCATAACGGAATCCTGGATAGTATTATGTACTGACCATACATTGTGACATCACAATGGAATGCTACATACCATCATCTGAAGACCATACATTGTGACATCATAATGGAATCCTGGATACTATCATCTTATTACTATACATTGTGACATCATAATGGAATCCTGGATACTATTATCTGCTGACCATAAATTGTGACATCATAATGAAACCCTGGATACTTTTATATGCTGACAATACATTGTGACATCATAATAGAATCCTGGATACTATTATCTGGTGACCATACATTGTGACATCATAATGGAACCCTGGATACAATCACCTGCTGATCATACATTGTGACATCATAATGGAATCCTGAATACTATTATCTGCTGACCATCCATTGTGACATCATAATAGAACCCTGGATACTATTATATGCTGACAATACATTGTGACATCATAATGGAATCCTAGATACTATCACCTGCTGACCATACATTGTGACATCATCATGGAATCCTGGATACTATCACCTGCTGACAATACATTGTGACATCATAATAGAACCCTGGATACTATTATATGCTGACAATACATTGTGACATCATAATGGAATCCTAGATACTATCACCTGCTGACCATCCATTGTGACATCATAATAGAACCCTGGATACTATTATATGCTGACAATACATTGTGACATCATAATGGAATCCTAGATGCTATCACCTGCTGACCATACATTGTGACATCATCATGGAATCCTGGATACTATCACCTGCTGACAATACATTGTGACATCATAATAGAATCCTGGATACTATTATCTGCTGACCATACATTGTGATATCATAATGGAATCCTGTATGCTATTACCTGCTGACCATACATTGTGACATCATAATAGAACTCTGGATACTATTATCTGCTGACAATACATTGTGACATCATAATGGAATCCTGGATACTATTTTCTGCTGACCATTCCTTGTGACATCATAATGGAATACTGAATACTATTATCTGCAGACCATACATTGTGACATCATAATGGAATCCCGGATACATTATGACATCATAATGTAATCCTAGATACTATCATCTAATTACTATATATTGTGATATCATAATGGAATCCTAGATACTATCACCTGCTGACCATACATTGTCACATCATAATGAAATCCTGAATACTATTATCTGCTTACCATACATTGTGACATCATAATAGAATCCTGGATACTATCATCTGGTTAACTTACATTGTGACATCATAATGGAATACTGGATACTATCACCTGCTGACAATACATTGTGACATCATAATGGAATCCTAAATACTATTATCTGCTGACCATACATTGTGACATCATAATGGAACCCTGGATACTATTATATGCTGACAATACATTGTGACATCACAATGGAATCCTGGATACAATTATCTGAAGACCATACATTGTGACATCATAATGGAATCCCGGATACATTTAGACATCATAATGTAATCCTGGATACTATTATCTGATTACTATACATTGTGATATCATAATGTAATCCTAGATACTATCATCTGCTGACCATACATTGTGACATCATAATGGAAACCAGAAAACTATCATCTGCTTACCATACATTGTGACATCATAATGGAATCCTGGATAGTATTATCTACTGACCATACATTGTGACATAACAATGGAATCCTGGATACCATCATCTGCTGACCGTACATTGTGACATCATAATGGAATCCTGGATACTATCATCTTATTACTATACATTGTGACATCATAATGGAATCCTGGATACTATTATCTGCTGACCATAAATTGTGACATCATAATGAAACCCTGGATACTTTTATATGCTGACAATACATTGTGACATCATAATAGAATCCTGGATACTATTATCTGGTGACCATACATTGTGACATCATAATGGAACCCTAGATACAATCACCTGCTGATCATACATTGTGACATCATAATGGAATCCTGAATACTATTATCTGCTGACCATCCATTGTGACATCATAATAGAACCCTGGATACTATTATATGCTGACAATACATTGTGACATCATAATGGAATCCTAGATACTATCACCTGCTGACCATACATTGTGACATCATCATGGAATCCTGGATACTATCACCTGCTGACAATACATTGTGACATCATAATAGAACCTTGGATACTATTATCTGCTGACCATACATTGTGATATCATAATGGAATCCTGTATGCTATTACCTGCTGACCATACATTGTGACATCATTATAGAACTCTGGATACTATTATCTGCTGACAATACATTGTGACATCATAATGGAATCCTGGATACTATTTTCTGCTGACCATTCCTTGTGACATCATAATGGAATACTGAATACTATTATCTGCAGACCATACATTGTGACATCATAATGGAATCCCGGATACATTATGACATCATAATGTAATCCTAGATACTATCATCTAATTACTATATATTGTGATATCATAATGGAATCCTAGATACTATCACCTGCTGACCATACATTGTCACATCATAATGAAATCCTGAATACTATTATCTGCTTACCATACATTGTGACATCATAATAGAATCCTGGATACTATCATCTGGTCAACTTACATTGTGACATCATAATGGAATACTGGATACTATCACCTGCTGACCATACATTGTGACATCATAATAGAACCCTGGATACTATTATCTTCTGACCATACATTGTGATATCATAATGGAATCCTGTATGCTATTACCTGCTGACCATACATTGTGATATCATAATAGAACCCTGGATACTATTATCTGCTGACAATACATTGTGACATCATAATGGAATCCTCAATACTATTTTCTGCTGACCATACATTGTGACATCATAATAGAACCCTGGATACCATCATCTGCTGACCATTCATTGTGACATCATAATGGAATCAACGATACTATCATCTTATTACTATACATTGTGACATCATAATGGAATCCTGGATAGTATTATCTGCTCATCTTACATTGTGACATCATAATGGAATCCTGGATACTATCACCTGCTGACCATATATTGTGAAATCATAATGGAATCCTGAAAACTATTATTTGCTGGCCATCCATTGTGACATCATAATGGAACTCTGGATACTATTAAATGCTGACAATACATTGTGACATCATAATAGAATCCTGGATACTATCATCTTGTTACTATACATTGTGACATCATAATGGAATCCTGGATACTATTATCTGCTGGCCATCCATTGTGACATCATAATGGAACCCTGGATACTATTAAATGCTGACAATACATTGTGACATCATAATGGAATCCTGGATACTATCATCTTGTTACTATACATTGTGACATCATAATGGAATCCTGGATACTATTATCTGCTGACCATACATTGTGACATCATAATGGAATCCTGAATACTATTATCTGCTGACCATACATTGTGACATCATAATGGAATCCTGGATACTATCATCTGCTCACCTTACATTGTGACATCATAATGGAATCCTGGATACTATCACCTGCTGACCATACAATGTGACATCATAATGGAATCCTGGATACTATTATCTGCGGACCATACATTGTGACATCATAATGGAATCCTGGATACTATCATCTGCTTAACTTACATTGTGACATCATAATGGAATCCTGAATACTATCATCTGCTTACCATACATTGTGACATCATAACGGAATCCTGGATAGTATTATGTACTGACCATACATTTCGACATCACAATGGAATGCTACATACCATCATCTGAAGACCATACATTGTGACATCATAATGGAATCCTGGATACTATCATCTTATTACTATACATTGTGACATCATAATGGAATCCTGGATACTATTATCTGCTGACCATAAATTGTGACATCATAATGAAACCCTGGATACTTTTATATGCTGACAATACATTGTGACATCATAATAGAATCCTGGATACTATTATCTGGTGACCATACATTGTGACATCATAATGGAACCCTGGATACAATCACCTGCTGATCATACATTGTGACATCATAATGGAATCCTGAATACTATTATCTGCTGACCATCCATTGTGACATCATAATAGAACCCTGGATACTATTATATGCTGACAATACATTGTGACATCATAATGGAATCCTAGATACTATCACCTGCTGACCATACATTGTGACATCATCATGGAATCCTGGATACTATCACCTGCTGACAATACATTGTGACATCATAATAGAATCCTGGATACTATTATCTGCTGACCATACATTGTGATATCATAATGGAATCCTGTATGCTATTACCTGCTGACCATACATTGTGACATCATAATAGAACTCTGGATACTATTATCTGCTGACAATACATTGTGACATCATAATGGAATCCTGGATACTATTTTCTGCTGACCATTCCTTGTGACATCATAATGGAATACTGAATACTATTATCTGCAGACCATACATTGTGACATCATAATGGAATCCCGGATACATTATGACATCATAATGTAATCCTAGATACTATCATCTAATTACTATATATTGTGATATCATAATGGAATCCTAGATACTATCACCTGCTGACCATACATTGTCACATCATAATGAAATCCTGAATACTATTATCTGCTTACCATACATTGTGACATCATAATAGAATCCTGGATACTATCATCTGGTTAACTTACATTGTGACATCATAATGGAATACTGGATACTATCACCTGCTGACAATACATTGTGACATCATAATGGAATCCTTAATACTATTATCTGCTGACCATACATTGTGACATCATAATGGAACCCTGGATACTATTATTTGCTGACAATACATTGTGACATCACAATGGAATCCTGGATACAATTATCTGAAGACCATACATTGTGACATCATAATGGAATCCCGGATACATTTAGACATCATAATGTAATCCTGGATACTATCATCTGATTACTATACATTGTGATATCATAATGTAATCCTAGATACTATCATCTGCTGACCATACATTGTGACATCATAATTGAAACCAGAAAACTATCATCTGCTTACCATACATTGTGACATCATAATGGAATCCTGGATAGTATTATCTACTGACCATACATTGTGACATCACAATGGAATCCTGGATACCATCATCTGCTGACCGTACATTGTGACATCATAATGGAATCCTGGATACTATCATCTTATTACTATTCATTGTGACATCATAATGGAATCCTGGGTAATATTATCTGGTGACCATACATTGTGACATCATAATGGAACCCTGGATACTATCACCTGCTGATCATACATTGTGACATCATAATGGAATCCTGAATACTATTATCTGCTGACCATCCATTGTGACATCATAATAGAACCCTGGATACTATTATATGCTGACAATACATTATGACATCACAATGGAATCCTGGATACCATCATCTTCTGACCGTACATTGTGACATCATAATGGAATCCTGGATACTATCATCTTATTACTATACATTGTGACATCATAATGGAATCCTGGATACTATTATCTGGTGACCATACATTGTGACATCATAATGGAACCCTGGATACTATTAGCTGCCGATCATACATTGTGACATCATAATGGAATCCTGAATAGTATTATCTGCTGACCATCCATTGTGACATCATAATAGAACCCTGGATACTATTATATGCTGACAATACATTGTGACATCATATTAGAACCCTGGATACTATTATCTTCTGACCATACATTGTGATATCATAATGGAATCCTGTATGCTATTACCTGCTGACCATACATTGTGATATCATAATAGAACCCTGGATACTATTATCTGCTGACAATACATTGTGACATCATAATGGAATCCTCAATACTATTTTCTGCTGACCATACATTGTGACATCATAATAGAACCCTGGATACCATCATCTGCTGACCATACATTGTGACATCATAATGGAATCAACGATACTATCATCTTATTACTATACATTGTGACATCATAATGGAATCCTGGATAGTATTATCTGCTCATCTTACATTGTGACATCATAATGGAATCCTGGATACTATCACCTGCTGACTATATATTGTGACATCATAATGGAATCCTGAATACTATTATTTGCTAGCGATCCATTGTGACATCATAATGGAACTCTGGATACTATTAAATGCTGACAATACATTGTGACATCATAATAGAATCCTGGATACTATCACCTGCTGACTATACATTGTGACATCATAATGGAATCCTGGATACTATTATCTGCGGACCATATATTGTGACATCATAATGGAATCCTGGATACTATCATCTGCTGAACTTACATTGTGACATCATAATGGAGTCCTGAATACTGTCATCTGCTTACCATACATTGTGACATCATAACGGAATCCTGGAGAGTATTATGTACTGACCATATATTGTGACATCACAATGGAATGCTAGATACCATCATCTGAAGACCATACATTGTGACATCATAATGGAATCCTGGATACTATCATCTTATTACTATACATTGTGACATCATAATGGAATCCTGGATACTATTATCTGCTGACCATAAATTGTGACATCATAATGAAACCCTGGATACTATTATATGCTGACAATACATTGTGACATCATAATAGAATCCTGGATACTATTATCTGCTCACCTTACATTGTGACATCATAATGGAATCCTGGATACTATCACCTGCTGACCGTACATTGTGACTTCATAATGTAATCCTGAATACGATTATCTGCTGACCATCCATTGTGACATCATAATAGAACCCTGGATAATATTATCTGCTGACAATACATTGTGACATCATAATGGAATTCTGGATACTATTATCTGCAGACCATACATTGTGACATCATAATGGAATACTGAATACTATTATCTGCAGACCATACATTGTGACATCATAATGGAATCCCGGATACATTATCACATCATAATGTAATCCTAGATACTATCATCTAATTACTATACATTGTGATATCATAATGGAATCCTAGATACTATCACCTGCTGACCATACATAGTGACATCATAATGGAATCCTCAATACTTTTTTCTGCTGACCATACATTGTGACATCATAATAGAACCCTGGATACCATCATCTGCTAACCATACATTGTGACATCATAATGGAATCAAGGATACTATCATCTTATTACTATTCATTGTGACATCATAATGGAATCCTGGATAGTATTATCTGCTCACCTTACATTGTGACATCATAATGGAATCCTGGATACTATCACCTGCTGACCATATATTGTGACATCATAATGGAATCCTGAATACTATTATCTGCTGGCCATCCATTGTGACATCATAATGGAACCCTGGATACTATTAAATGCTGACAATACATTGTGATATCATAATGGAATCCTGGATACTATCATCTGCTCAACTTACAATGTGACAACATAATGGAATCCTGAATACTATCATCTGCTTACCATACATTGTGACATCATAACGGAATCCTGGATAGTATTATGTACTGACCATACATTGTGACATCACAATGGAATGCTAGATACCATCATCTGAAGACCATACATTGTGACATCATAATAGAACCCTGGATATCATCGTCTGCTGACCATACATTGTGACATCATAATGGAATCAAGGATACTATCATCTTATTACTATACATTGTGACATCATAATGGAATCCTGGATACTATCACCTGCTGACCATATATTGTGACATCATAATGGAATACTGAATACTATTATCTGCTGGCCATCCATTGTGACATCATAATGGACCCCTGGATACTATTAAATGCTGACAATACATTGTGACATCATAATGGAATCCTGGATACTATTATCTGCTGACCATAAATTGTGACATCATAATGAAACCCTGGATACTTTTATATGCTGACAATAAATTGTGACATCATAATAGAATCCTGGATACTATTATCTGGTGACCATACATTGTGACATCATAATGGAACCCTGGATACAATCACCTGCTGATCATACATTGTGACATCATAATGGAATCCTGAATACTATTATCTGCTGACCATCCATTGTGACATCATAATAGAACCCTGGATACTATTATATGCTGACAATACATTGTGACATCATAATGGAATCCTAGATACTATCACCTGCTGACCATACATTGTGACATCATCATGGAATCCTGGATACTATCACCTGCTGACAATACATTGTGACATCATAATAGAATCCTGGATACTATTATCTGCTGACCATACATTGTGATATCATAATGGAATCCTGTATGCTATTACCTGCTGACCATACATTGTGACATCATAATAGAACTCTGGATACTATTATCTGCTGACAATACATTGTGACATCATAATGGAATCCTGGATACTATTTTCTGCTGACCATTCCTTGTGACATCATAATGGAATACTGAATACTATTATCTGCAGACCATACATTGTGACATCATAATGGAATCCCGGATACATTATGACATCATAATGTAATCCTAGATACTATCATCTAATTACTATATATTGTGATATCATAATGGAATCCTAGATGCTATCACCTGCTGAACATACATTGTCACATCATAATGAAATCCTGAATACTATTATCTGCTTACCATACATTGTGACATCAAAATAGAATCCTGGATACTATCATCTGGTCACCTTACATTGTGACATCATAATGGAATCCTGGATACTATCACCTGCTGACAATACATTGTGACATCATAATGGAATCCTAAATACTATTATCTGCTGACCATACATTGTGAAATCATAATGGAACCCTGGATACTATTATATGCTGACAATACATTGTGACATCGTAATGGAATCCTGGATACAATTATCTGCAGACCATACATTGTGACATCATAATGGAATCCCGGATACATTTAGACATCATAATGTAATCCTGGATACTATCATCTGATTACTATACATTGTGATATCATAATGTAATCCTAGATACTATCATCTGCTGACCATACATTGTGACATCATAATGGAAACCAGAAAACTATCATCTGCTTACCATACATTGTGACATCATAATGGAATCCTGGATAGTATTATCTACTGACCATACATTGTGACATCACAATGGAATCCTGGATACCATCATCTGCTGACCGTACATTGTGACATCATAATGGAATCCTGGATACTATCATCTTATTACTATACATTGTGACATCATAATGGAATCCTGGATACTATTATCTGGTGACCATGCATTGTGAAATCAAAATGGAACCCTGGATACTATCACCTGCTGATCATACATTGTGACATCATAATGGAATCCTGAATACTATTATCTGCTGACCATCCATTGTGACATTATAATAGAACCCTGGATACTATTATATGCTGACAATACATTGTGACATCACAATGGAATCCTGGATACCATCATCTTCTGACCGTACATTGTGACATCATAATGGAATCCTGGATACTATCATCTTATTACTATACATTGTGACATCATAATGGAATCCTGGATACTATTATCTGGTGACCATACATTGTGACATCATAATGGAACCCTGGATACTATTAGCTGCCGATCATACATTGTGACATCATAATGGAATCCTGAATAGTATTATCTGCTGACCATCCATTGTGACATCATAATAGAACCCTGGATACTATTATATGCTGACAATACATTGTGACATCATATTAGAACCCTGGATACTATTATCTTCTGACCATACATTGTGATATCATAATGGAATCCTGTATGCTATTACCTGCTGACCATACATTGTGATATCATAATAGAACCCTGGATACTATTATCTGCTGACAATACATTGTGACATCATAATGGAATCCTCAATACTATTTTCTGCTGACCATACATTGTGACATCATAATAGAACCCTGGATACCATCATCTGCTGACCATACATTGTGACATCATAATGGAATCAACGATACTATCATCTTATTACTATACATTGTGACATCATAATGGAATCCTGGATAGTATTATCTGCTCATCTTACATTGTGACATCATAATGGAATCCTGGATACTATCACCTGCTGACCATATATTGTGAAATCATAATGGAATCCTGAAAACTATTATTTGCTGGCCATCCATTGTGACATCATAATGGAACTCTGGATACTATTAAATGCTGACAATACATTGTGACATCATAATAGAATCCTGGATACTATCATCTTATTACTATACATTGTGACATCATAATGGAATCCTGGATACTATTATCTGCTGGCCATCCATTGTGACATCATAATGGAACCCTGGATACTATTAAATGCTGACAATACATTGTGACATCATAATAGAACCCTGGATACTATTATCTGCTGACCATACATTGTGACATCATAATGGAATCCTGTATGCTATTACCTGCTGACCATACATTGTGACATCATAATAGAACTCTGGATACTATTATCTGCTGACAATACATTGTGACATCATAATGGAATCCTGGATACTATTTTCTGCTGACCATTCCTTGTGACATCATAATGGAATCCTGGATACTATTATCTGCAGACCATACATTGTGACATCATAATGAAACCCTGGATACTATTATATGCTGACAATACATTGTGACATCATAATAGAATCCTGGATACTATTATCTGCTCACCTTACATTGTGACATCATAATGGAATCCTGGATACTATCACCTGCTGACCGTACATTGTGACTTCATAATGTAATCCTGAATACGATTATCTGCTGACCATCCATTGTGACATCATAATAGAACCCTGGATAATATTATCTGCTGACAATACATTGTGACATCATAATGGAATTCTGGATACTATTATCTGCAGACCATACATTGTGACATCATAATGGAATACTGAATACTATTATCTGCAGACCATACATTGTGACATCATAATGGAATCCCGGATACATTATCACATCATAATGTAATCCTAGATACTATCATCTAATTACTATACATTGTGATATCATAATGGAATCCTAGATACTATCACCTGCTGACCATACATAGTGACATCATAATGGAATCCTCAATACTTTTTTCTGCTGACCATACATTGTGACATCATAATAGAACCCTGGATACCATCATCTGCTAACCATACATTGTGACATCATAATGGAATCAAGGATACTATCATCTTATTACTATTCATTGTGACATCATAATGGAATCCTGGATAGTATTATCTGCTCACCTTACATTGTGACATCATAATGGAATCCTGGATACTATCACCTGCTGACCATATATTGTGACATCATAATGGAATCCTGAATACTATTATCTGCTGGCCATCCATTGTGACATCATAATGGAACCCTGGATACTATTAAATGCTGACAATACATTGTGATATCATAATGGAATCCTGGATACTATCATCTGCTCAACTTACATTGTGACATCATAATGGAATCCTGAATACTATCATCTGCTTACCATACATTGTGACATCATAACGGAATCCTGGATAGTATTATGTACTGACCATACATTGTGACATCACAATGGAATGCTAGATACCATCATCTGAAGACCATACATTGTGACATCATAATAGAACCCTGGATATCATCGTCTGCTGACCATACATTGTGACATCATAATGGAATCAAGGATACTATCATCTTATTACTATACATTGTGACATCATAATGGAATCCTGGATACTATCACCTGCTGACCATATATTGTGACATCATAATGGAATACTGAATACTATTATCTGCTGGCCATCCATTGTGACATCATAATGGACCCCTGGATACTATTAAATGCTGACAATACATTGTGACATCATAATGGAATCCTGGATACTATTATCTGCTGACCATACATTGTGACATCATAATGGAATCCTGAATACTATTATCTGCTGACCATACATTGTGACATCATAATGGAATCCTGGATACTATCATCTGCTCACCTTACATTGTGACATCATAATGGAATCCTGGATACTATCACCTGCTGACCATACAATGTGACATCATAATGGAATCCTGGATACTATTATCTGCGGACCATACATTGTGACATCATAATGGAATCCTGGATACTATCATCTGCTTAACTTACATTGTGACATCATAATGGAATCCTGAATACTATCATCTGCTTACCATACATTGTGACATCATAACGGAATCCTGGATAGTATTATGTACTGACCATACATTGTGACATCACAATGGAATGCTACATACCATCATCTGAAGACCATACATTGTGACATCATAATGGAATCCTGGATACTATCATCTTATTACTATACATTGTGACATCATAATGGAATCCTGGATACTATTATCTGCTGACCATAAATTGTGACATCATAATGAAACCCTGGATACTTTTATATGCTGACAATACATTGTGACATCATAATAGAATCCTGGATACTATTATCTGGTGACCATACATTGTGACATCATAATGGAACCCTGGATACAATCACCTGCTGATCATACATTGTGACATCATAATGGAATCCTGAATACTATTATTTGCTGACCATCCATTGTGACATCATAATAGAACCCTGGATACTATTATATGCTGACAATACATTGTGACATCATAATGGAATCCTAGATACTATCACCTGCTGACCATACATTGTGACATCATCATGGAATCCTGGATACTATCACCTGCTGACAATACATTGTGACATCATAATAGAACCCTGGATACTATTATCTGCTGACCATACATTGTGATATCATAATGGAATCCTGTATGCTATTACCTGCTGACCATACATTGTGACATCATAATAGAACTCTGGATACTATTATCTGCTGACAATACATTGTGACATCATAATGGAATCCTGGATACTATTTTCTGCTGACCATTCCTTGTGACATCATAATGGAATACTGAATACTATTATCTGCAGACCATACATTGTGACATCATAATGGAATCCCGGATACATTATGACATCATAATGTAATCCTAGATACTATCATCTAATTACTATATATTGTGATATCATAATGGAATCCTAGATGCTATCACCTGCTGACCATACATTGTCACATCATAATGAAATCCTGAATACTATTATCTGCTTACCATACATTGTGACATCAAAATAGAATCCTGGATACTATCATCTGGTCACCTTACATTGTGACATCATAATGGAATCCTGGATACTATCACCTGCTGACAATACATTGTGACATCATAATGGAATCCTAAATACTATTATCTGCTGACCATACATTGTGAAATCATAATGGAACCCTGGATACTATTATATGCTGACAATACATTGTGACATCGTAATGGAATCCTGGATACAATTATCTGCAGACCATACATTGTGACATCATAATGGAATCCCGGATACATTTAGACATCATAATGTAATACTGGATACTATCATCTGATTACTATACATTGTGATATCATAATGTAATCCTAGATACTATCATCTGCTGACCATACATTGTGACATCATAATGGAAACCAGAAAACTATCATCTGCTTACCATACATTGTGACATCATAATGGAATCCTGGATAGTATTATCTACTGACCATACATTGTGACATCACAATGGAATCCTGGATACCATCATCTGCTGACCGTACATTGTGACATCATAATGGAATCCTGGATACTATCATCTTATTACTATACATTGTGACATCATAATGGAATCCTGGATACTATTATCTGGTGACCATACATTGTGAAATCAAAATGGAACCCTGGATACTATCACCTGCTGATCATACATTGTGACATCATAATGGAATCCTGAATACTATTATCTGCTGACCATCCATTGTGACATCATAATAGAACCCTGGATACTATTATATGCTGACAATACATTGTGACATCACAATGGAATCCTGGATACCATCATCTTCTGACCGTACATTGTGACATCATAATGGAATCCTGGATACTATCATCTTATTACTATACATTGTGACATCATAATGGAATCCTGGATACTATTATCTGGTGACCATACATTGTGACATCATAATGGAACCCTGGATACTATCACCTGCTGATCATACATTGTGACATCATAATGGAATCCTGAATAGTATTATCTGCTGACCATCCATTGTGACATCATAATAGAACCCTGGATACTATTATATGCTGACAATACATTGTGACATCATAATGGAATCCTAGATACTATCACCTGCTGACCATACATTGTGACATCATAATAGAACCCTGGATACTATTATCTTCTGACCATACATTGTGATATCATAATGGAATCCTGTATGCTATTACCTGCTGACCATACATTGTGATATCATAATAGAACCCTGGATACTATTATCTGCTGACAATACATTGTGACATCATAATGGAATCCTCAATACTATTTTCTGCTGACCATACATTGTGACATCATAATAGAACCCTGGATACCATCATCTGCTGACCATTCATTGTGACATCATAATGGAATCAACGATACTATCATCTTATTACTATACATTGTGACATCATAATGGAATCCTGGATAGTATTATCTGCTCATCTTACATTGTGACATCATAATGGAATCCTGGATACTATCACCTGCTGACCATATATTGTGACATCATAATGGAATCCTGAATACTATTATTTGCTGGCCATCCATTGTGACATCATAATGGAACTCTGGATACTATTAAATGCTGACAATACATTGTGACATCATAATAGAATCCTGGATACTATCATCTTGTTACTATACATTGTGACATCATAATGGAATCCTGGATACTATTATCTGCTGACCATACATTGTGAAATCATAATGGAATCCTGGATAGTATCATCTGCTCACCTTACTATGTGACATTATAATGGAATCCTGGATACTATCATCTGCTTAACTTACATTGTGACATCATAATGGAATCCTGAATACTATCATCTGATTACCATACATTGTGACATCATAACAGAATCCTGGATAGTATTATGTACTGACCATACATTGTGACATCACAATGGAATGCTACATACCATCATCTGAAGACCATACATTGTGACATCATAATGGAATCCTGGATACTATCATCTTATTACTATACATTGTGACATCATAATGGAATCCTGGATACTATTATCTGCTGACCACAAATTGTGACATCATAATGAAACCCTGGATACTTTTATATGCTGACAATACATTGTGACATCATAATAGAATCCTGGATACTATTATCTGGTGACCATACATTGTGACATCATAATGGAACCATGGATACAATCACCTGCTGATCATACATTGTGACATCATAATGGAATCCTGAATACTATTATTTGCTGACCATCCATTGTGACATCATAATAGAACCCGGGATACTATTATATGCTGACAATACATTGTGACATCATAATAGAACCCTGGATACTATTATCTGCTGACCATACATTGTGATATCATAATGGAATCCTGTATGCTATTACCTGCTGACCATACATTGTGACATCATAATAGAACTCTGGATACTATTATCTGCTGACAATACATTGTGACATCATAATGGAATCCTGGATACTATTTTCTGCTGACCATTCCTTGTGACATCATAATGGAATACTGAATACTATTATCTGCAGACCATACATTGTGACATCATAATGGAATCCCGGATACATTATGACATCATAATGTAATCCTAGATACTATCATCTAATTACTATATATTGTGATATCATAATGGAATCCTAGATACTATCACCTGCTGACCATACATTGTCACATCATAATGAAATCCTGAATACTATTATCTGCTTACCATACATTGTGACATCATAATAGAATCCTGGATACTATCATCTGGTCACCTTACATTGTGACATCATAATGGAATCCTGGATACTATCACCTGCTGACAATACATTGTGACATCATAATGGAATCCTAGATACTATCAACTGCTGACCATACATTGTGACATCATAATGGAACCCTGGATACTATTATCTGCTGACCATACATTGTGACATCATAATGGAATCCTGGATACTATTACCTGCTGACCATACATTGTGACATCATAATAGAATCCTGGATACTATGACCTGCTGACCATACATTGTGACATCATAATGGAATCCTGGATACTATTATCTGCGGACCATACATTGTGACATCATAATGGAATCCTGGATACTATCATATGCTCAAAATACATTGTGACATCATAATGGAATCCTGAATACTATCATCTGCTTACCATACATCGTGACATCATAACGGAATCCTGGATAGTATTATCTACTGAACATACATTGTGACATCACAATGGAATCCTAGATACCATCATCTGCTGACCATACATTGTGACATCATAATGGAATCCTGGATACTATCATCTTATTACTATACATTGTGACATCATAATAGAATCCTGGATACCATTATCTGCTGACCATACATTGTGACATCATAATGGAATCCTGAATACTATTATCTGCTGAACATACATTGTGAAATCATAATGGAATCCTGAATACTATTATCTGTTGACTATCCATTGTGACATCATAATGGAACCCTGGATACTATCATCTGCTCACCTTACATTGTGACATCATAATGGATTCCTGGATACTATCACCTGCTGACCATACATTGTGACATCATAATGGAATCCGGGATCCTATTATCTGCTGACCATACATTGTGACATCATAATGGAATCCTGGATACTATTATCTGCTGACCATACATTGTGACATCAGAATGGAATCCTGGATACTATTATCTTATTACTATACATTGTGACATCATAATGGAATCCTGGATACTATCATCTGATTACTATACATTGTGACATCATAATGTAATCCTAGATACTATCACCTGATGACTAGAGTTGAGCGAACACCTGGATGTTCGGGTTCGAGAAGTTCGGCCGAACTTCCCGGAAATGTTCGGGTTCGGGATCCGAACCCGACCCGAACTTCGTCCCGAACCCGAACCCCATTGAAGTCAATGGGGACCCAAACTTTTGGGCACTAAAAAGGCTGTAAAACAGCCCAGGAAAGAGCAAACGAATGTGGATAGGGAAATGAATTAAAATAAAAAAAAAAAAAATAAAAATGAACCAATATCAATTGGACAGAGGTCCCATAGCAGAGAATCTGGCTTCACATCAGCAGAGAATCAGTCTCTTCATGCCATAGCAAAGAATCTGGCTTCATGTCAGCACAGAATCAGTCTCTTCATGCCATAGCAGAGAATCTGGCTTCAAGTCAGCACAGAATCAGTCTTCATGTCATAGCAGAGAATCAGGCTTCACGTCACCCACCACTGGAACAGGCCACTGTCACACATTTAGGCCCCGGCACCCAGACAGAGGAGAGAGGTCCTGTAACAGAGAATCTGGACTTATGTCAGCACAGAATCTGTCTTCATGTCATAGCAGAGAATCAGGCATCACGTCACCCACCACTGGAACAGGCCACTGTCACACATTTAGGCCCAGGCACCCAGGCAGAGGAGAGAGGTCCCGTAACAGAGAATCTGGCCTTATGTCAGCGCAGAATCAGTCTTCATGTCATAGCAGAGAATCAGGCTTCACGTCACCCACCACTGGAACAGGCCACTGTCATACATTTAGGCCCAGGCAACCAGGCAGAGGAGAGAGGTTCCGTAACAGAGAATCTGGCCTTATGTCAGCACAGAATCTGTCTTCATGTCATAGCAGAGAATCAGGCATCACGTCACCCACCACTGGATACCATCATCTGCTGACCATACATTGTGACATCATAATGGAATCCTGGATACTATTATCTGCTGACCATACATTGTGACATCATAATGGAATCCTTGATACTATCATCTTATTTTTATACATTGTGACATCATAATGGAATCCTTGATACTATTATCTGCTTTCTATACATTGTGACATCCTAATGGAACCCTGGATTCTATTATATGCTGAAAATACATTGTGACATCATAATGGAATCCTGGATACTATTATCTGCTCACCTTACATTGTGACATCATAATGGAATCCTGGATACTATCACCTGCTGACCATACATTGTGACATCATAATGGAATCCTGAATACTATTATCTGCTGACCATCCATTGTGACATCATAATGGAACCCTGGATACTAATAAATGCTGACAATACATTGTGACATCATAATGGAATCCTTGATACTATCATCTTATTACTATACATTGTGACATCATAATGGAATCCTGGATACTATTATCTGCTGACCATACATTGTGACATCATAATGGAACCCTGGATACTATTATATGCTGACAATACATTGTGACATCATAATGGAATCCTGGATACTATTATCTGCTCACCTTACATTGTGACATCATAATGGAATCCTGGATACTATCAACTGCTGACCATACATTGTGACATCATAATAGAACCCTGAATACTATTATCTGATGAACATACATTGTGACATCATAATGGAATCCTGGTTACTATCAGCTGCTGACCATACATTGTGACATCATAATGCAATCCTGGATACTATCACCTGCAGAAAATACATTGTGACATCATAATGGGATCCTGAATACTATTTTCTGCTGACCATCCATTGTGACATCATAATGGAACCCTGGATACTATTACATGCTGACAATACATTGTGACATCATAATGGAATCCTGGATACTATTATCTGCTGAACATACATTGTGACATCATAATGCAATCCTGGATACTATCACCTGCTGACCATACATTGTGACATCATAATAGAATCCTGGATACTATTATCTGCTGACCATACATTGTGACATCATAATGTAATCCTGGATACTATCATCTGATTACTATACATTGTGACATCATAATGTAATCCTAGATACTATCAACTGCTGACCATACATTGTGACATCATAATGGAATCCTGAATACTATTATCTGCTGACCATACAATGTGACATCATAATGCAATCCTGGATACTATAATCTGCTCACCTTACATCGCGACATCATAATGGAATCCTGGATACTATGACCTGCTGACCATACATTGTGACATCATAATGGAATCCTGGATACTATTATCTGCGGACCATACATTGTGACATCATAATGGAATCCTGGATACTATCATATGCTCAAAATACATTGTGACATCCTAATGGAATCCTGAATACTATCATCTGCTTACCATACATCGTGACATCATAACGGAATCCTGGATAGTATTATGTACTGACCATACATTGTGACATCACAATGGAATCCTAGATACCATCATCTGCTGACCATACATTGTGACATCATAATGGAATCCTGGATACTATCATCTTATTACTATACATTGTGACATCATAATAGAATCCTGGATACCATTATCTGCTGACCATACATTGTGACATCATAATGGAATCCTGAATACTATTATCTGCTGAACATACATTGTGAAATCATAATGGAATCCTGAATACTATTATCTGTTGACTATCCATTGTGACATCATAATGGAATCCTGGATACTATCATCTGCTCACCTTACATTGTGACATCATAATGGATTCCTGGATACTATCACCTGCTGACCATACATTGTGACATCATAATGGAATCCGGGATCCTATTATCTGCTGACCATACATTGTGACATCATAATGGAATCCTGGATACTATTATCTGCTGACCATACATTGTGACATCATAATGGAATCCTGGATACTATCATCTTATTACTATACATTGTGACATCATAATGGAATCCTGGATACTATCATCTTATTACTATACATTGTGACATCATAATGGAATCCTGGATACCATTATCTGCTGACCATACATTGTGACATCATAATGGAATCCTGAATACTATTATCTGCTGAACATACATTGTGAAATCATAATGGAATCCTGAATACTATTATCTGTTGACTATCCATTGTGACATCATAATGGAACCCTGGATACTATCATCTGCTCACCTTACATTGTGACATTATAATGGATTCCTGGATACTATCACCTGCTGACCATACATTGTGACATCATAATGGAATCCGGGATCCTATTATCTGCTGACCATACATTGTGACATCATAATAGAACCCTGAATACTATTATCTGATGAACATACATTGTGACATCATAATGGAATCCTGGTTACTATCAGCTGCTGACCATACATTGTGACATCATAATGCAATCCTGGATACTATCACCTGCAGAAAATACATTGTGACATCATAATGGGATCCTGAATACTATTTTCTGCTGACCATCCATTGTGACATCATAATGGAACCCTGGATACTATTACATGCTGACAATACATTGTGACATCATAATGGAATCCTGGATACTATTATCTGCTGAACATACATTGTGACATCATAATGCAATCCTGGATACTATCACCTGCTGACCATACATTGTGACATCATAATAGAATCCTGGATACTATTATCTGCTGACCATACATTGTGACATCATAATGTAATCCTGGATACTATCATCTGATTACTATACATTGTGACATCATAATGTAATCCTAGATACTATCAACTGCTGACCATACATTGTGACATCATAATGGAATCCTGAATACTATTATCTGCTGACCATACAATGTGACATCATAATGCAATCCTGGATACTATAATCTGCTCACCTTACATCGCGACATCATAATGGAATCCTGGATACTATGACCTGCTGACCATACATTGTGACATCATAATGGAATCCTGGATACTATTATCTGCGGACCATACATTGTGACATCATAATGGAATCCTGGATACTATCATATGCTCAAAATACATTGTGACATCCTAATGGAATCCTGAATACTATCATCTGCTTACCATACATCGTGACATCATAACGGAATCCTGGATAGTATTATGTACTGACCATACATTGTGACATCACAATGGAATCCTAGATACCATCATCTGCTGACCATACATTGTGACATCATAATGGAATCCTGGATACTATCATCTTATTACTATACATTGTGACATCATAATAGAATCCTGGATACCATTATCTGCTGACCATACATTGTGACATCATAATGGAATCCTGAATACTATTATCTGCTGAACATACATTGTGAAATCATAATGGAATCCTGAATACTATTATCTGTTGACTATCCATTGTGACATCATAATGGAACCCTGGATACTATCATCTGCTCACCTTACATTGTGACATCATAATGGATTCCTGGATACTATCACCTGCTGACCATACATTGTGACATCATAATGGAATCCGGGATCCTATTATCTGCTGACCATACATTGTGACATCATAATGGAATCCTGGATACTATTATCTGCTGACCATACATTGTGACATCATAATGGAATCCTGGATACTATCATCTTATTACTATACATTGTGACATCATAATGGAATCCTGGATACTATCATCTTATTACTATACATTGTGACATCATAATAGAATCCTGGATACCATTATCTGCTGACCATACATTGTGACATCATAATGGAATCCTGAATACTATTATCTGCTGAACATACATTGTGAAATCATAATGGAATCCTGAATACTATTATCTGTTGACTATCCATTGTGACATCATAATGGAACCCTGGATACTATCATCTGCTCACCTTACATTGTGACATTATAATGGATTCCTGGATACTATCACCTGCTGACCATACATTGTGACATCATAATGGAATCCGGGATCCTATTATCTGCTGACCATACATTGTGACATCATAATGGAATCCTGGATACTATTATCTGCTGACCATACATTGTGACATCATAATGGAATCCTGGATACTATTATCTTATTACTATACATTGTGACATCATAATGGAATCCTGGATACTATCATCTGATTACTATACATTGTGACATCATAATGTAATCCTAGATACTATCACCTGCTGACCAGAGTTGAGCGAACACCTGAATGTTCGGGTTCGAGAAGTTCGCCTGAACTTCCCGGAAATGTTCGGGTTCGGGATCCGAACCCGACCCGAACTTCGTCCCGAACCCGAACCCCATTGAAGTCAATGGGGACCCGAACTTTTGGGCACTAAAAAGGCTGTAAAACAGCCCAGGAAAGAGCAAACAAATGTGGATAGGGAAATGAATTAAAATAAAAATTAAAAAAATAAAAACGAATAGTGTTGAGCGAACACTTCGAGCATAGTTCGGGTCCGTACCGAATTTTGGGGTGTTCGTGACACGGACCCGAACCCGAACTTTTTCGTAAAAGTTCGGGTTCGGGTTCGTCGTTCGGCATGTATTTTGGCGCATTTTGAAAGGCTGCAAAGCAGCCAATCAACATGCATCATACTACTTGCCCTAAGATGCCATCGCAGCCATGCCTACTATTGGCAAGGCTGTGATTGGCCAAGTGCAGCATGTGACTCAGCCTCTTTATAAGCTTGTGCGCATGTCGGGACGTGCTCACTCCCGATGTGAATAGAACAGGGATAGACGCAGCTGATGCTAGGGCGAGAATAGGCAGGGATAATTGAATAACTGGAAGCAAATTTCTCTCCTCCACCTGTGATTCATCTGAACAACTGCAGCTGAGCTGCTTTTTTGATAGGGATTGGCTATTTTTAGAGTGGCCAGAGTGATTTTTCCATCCACATGTACCTGGGCTGACCGCCGGCCGCCATTTTGCGACTTGTAGTGCTGCAGCAGAAGCTGCCACAGTGTGCATTCCAAAGCTCCAAACAAGTCAGACATCTACACCTGGGATTCAGACCAATAGCGATTTAGCAGCACAGTCCAAGGCTATTTTTTTTAAAGGTTGTGCAGACCATTTTGTGGCACATGTTACTGGGCTGATAGGCGGCGGCCATCTTGGGACTAGTGCTGCAGCACAATCTCTCCCAACGTCCATTAATCACTTGTAATAGTGGTCTGTGCCATAGAAATCCTACATCAGGGACTTGGGTGTGCTTGTGTCACCCCTACTAATACCAGTCCACCTGTAATCCATACAGTGAAAAGCCATAAAGTATTCCAGTGAGGGAATTTTTTTTTTATTTAAAAAAGGCCAAGTTAGTTTATCTGGCGTTCAATATACTAGATACAGTAAGGCCTGCGTTTCATACATCTGGAATTAGCAAACTAATGTGCTGGGGTTGGGAAAACATATATGTACCCATACTAGAATCTGTCAAAGAAAGCGGTACTCACATATAACAGTCATTCCATCTGTAATCCATACAGTCAAAAGACTGAAAGTATTCCAGTGAGGGAATTTTTTTTATTTAAAAAAGGCCAAGTTAGTTTATCTGGCGTTCAATATACTAGATACAGTTAGGCCTGCGTTTCATACATCTGGAATTAGCAAACTAATGTGCTGGGGTTGGGAAAACATATATGTACCCATACTAGAATCTGTCAAAGAAAGCGGTACTCACATATAACAGTCATTCCATCTGTAATCCATACAGTCAAAAGACTGAAAGTATTCCAGTGAGGGGATTTTTTTTATTTAAAAAAGGCCAAGTTAGTTTATCTGGCGTTCAATATACTAGATACAGTTAGGCCTGCGTTTCATACATCTGGAATTAGCAAACTAATGTGCTGGGGTTGGGAAAACATATATGTACCCATACTAGAATCTGTCAAAGAAAGCGGTACTCACATATAACAGTCATTCCATCTGTAATCCATACAGTCAAAAGACTGAAAGTATTCCAGTGAGGGAATTTTTTTTATTTAAAAAAGGCCAAGTTAGTTTATCTGGCGTTCAATATACTAGATACAGTTAGGCCTGCGTTTCATACATCTGGAATTAGCAAACTAATGTGCTGGGGTTGGGAAAACATATATGTACCCATACTAGAATCTGTCAAAGAAAGCGGTACTCACATATAACAGTCATTCCATCTGTAATCCATACAGTCAAAAGACTGAAAGTATTCCAGTGAGGGGATTTTTTTTATTTAAAAAAGGCCAAGTTAGTTTATCTGGCGTTCAATATACTAGATACAGTTAGGCCTGCGTTTCATACATCTGGAATTAGCAAACTAATGTGCTGGGGTTGGGAAAACATATATGTACCCATACTAGAATCTGTCAAAGAAAGCGGTACTCACATATAACAGTCATTCCATCTGTAATCCATACAGTCAAAAGACTGAAAGTATTCCAGTGAGGGAATTTTTTTTATTTAAAAAAGGCCAAGTTAGTTTATCTGGCGTTCAATATACTAGATACAGTTAGGCCTGCGTTTCATACATCTGGAATTAGCAAACTAATGTGCTGGGGTTGGGAAAACATATATGTACCCATACTAGAATCTGTCAAAGAAAGCGGTACTCACATATAACAGTCATTCCATCTGTAATCCATACAGTCAAAAGACTGAAAGTATTCCAGTGAGGGAATTTTTTTTATTTAAAAAAGGCCAAGTTAGTTTATCTGGCGTTCAATATACTAGATACAGTTAGGCCTGCGTTTCATACATCTGGAATTAGCAAACTAATGTGCTGGGGTTGGGAAAACATATATGTACCCATACTAGAATCTGTCAAAGAAAGCGGTACTCACATATAACAGTCATTCCATCTGTAATCCATACAGTCAAAAGACTGAAAGTATTCCAGTGAGGGAATTTTTTTTTTATTTAAAAAAGGCCAAGTTAGTTTATCTGGCGTTCAATATACTAGATACAGTTAGGCCTGCGTTTCATACATCTGGAATTAGCAAACTAATGTGCTGGGGTTGGGAAAACATATATGTACCCATACTAGAATCTGTCAAAGAAAGCGGTACTCACATATAACAGTCATTCCATCTGTAATCCATACAGTCAAAAGACTGAAAGTATTCCAGTGAGGGAATTTTTTTTTTATTTAAAAAAGGCCAAGTTAGTTTATCTGGCGTTCAATATACTAGATACAGTTAGGCCTGCGTTTCATACATCTGGAATTAGCAAACTAATGTGCTGGGGTTGGGAAAACATATATGTACCCATACTAGAACCTGTCAAAGAAAGCGGTACTCACATATAACAGTCATTCCATCTGTAATCCATACAGTCAAAAGACTGAAAGTATTCCAGTGAGGGGATTTTTTTTATTTAAAAAAGGCCAAGTTAGTTTATCTGGCGTTCAATATACTAGATACAGTTAGGCCTGCGTTTCATACATCTGGAATTAGCAAACTAATGTGCTGGGGTTGGGAAAACATATATGTACCCATACTAGAATCTGTCAAAGAAAGCGGTACTCACATATAACAGTCATTCCATCTGTAATCCATACAGTCAAAAGACTGAAAGTATTCCAGTGAGGGAATTTTTTTTATTTAAAAAAGGCCAAGTTAGTTTATCTGGCGTTCAATATACTAGATACAGTTAGGCCTGCGTTTCATACATCTGGAATTAGCAAACTAATGTGCTGGGGTTGGGAAAACATATATGTACCCATACTAGAATCTGTCAAAGAAAGCGGTACTCACATATAACAGTCATTCCATCTGTAATCCATACAGTCAAAAGACTGAAAGTATTCCAGTGAGGGAATTTTTTTTATTTAAAAAAGGCCAAGTTAGTTTATCTGGCGTTCAATATACTAGATACAGTTAGGCCTGCGTTTCATACATCTGGAATTAGCAAACTAATGTGCTGGGGTTGGGAAAACATATATGTACCCATACTAGAATCTGTCAAAGAAAGCGGTACTCACATATAACAGTCATTCCATCTGTAATCCATACAGTCAAAAGACTGAAAGTATTCCAGTGAGGGAATTTTTTTTTTATTTAAAAAAGGCCAAGTTAGTTTATCTGGCGTTCAATATACTAGATACAGTTAGGCCTGCGTTTCATACATCTGGAATTAGCAAACTAATGTGCTGGGGTTGGGAAAACATATATGTACCCATACTAGAATCTGTCAAAGAAAGCGGTACTCACATATAACAGTCATTCCATCTGTAATCCATACAGTCAAAAGACTGAAAGTATTCCAGTGAGGGGATTTTTTTTATTTAAAAAAGGCCAAGTTAGTTTATCTGGCGTTCAATATACTAGATACAGTTAGGCCTGCGTTTCATACATCTGGAATTAGCAAACTAATGTGCTGGGGTTGGGAAAACATATATGTACCCATACTAGAATCTGTCAAAGAAAGCGGTACTCACATATAACAGTCATTCCATCTGTAATCCATACAGTCAAAAGACTGAAAGTATTCCAGTGAGGGAATTTTTTTTATTTAAAAAAGGCCAAGTTAGTTTATCTGGCGTTCAATATACTAGATACAGTTAGGCCTGCGTTTCATACATCTGGAATTAGCAAACTAATGTGCTGGGGTTGGGAAAACATATATGTACCCATACTAGAATCTGTCAAAGAAAGCGGTACTCACATATAACAGTCATTCCATCTGTAATCCATACAGTCAAAAGACTGAAAGTATTCCAGTGAGGGAATTTTTTTTTTATTTAAAAAAGGCCAAGTTAGTTTATCTGGCGTTCAATATACTAGATACAGTTAGGCCTGCGTTTCATACATCTGGAATTAGCAAACTAATGTGCTGGGGTTGGGAAAACATATATGTACCCATACTAGAATCTGTCAAAGAAAGCGGTACTCACATATAACAGTCATTCCATCTGTAATCCATACAGTCAAAAGACTGAAAGTATTCCAGTGAGGGGATTTTGCTTATAAAAAATAATATATTTCATTGTGGTGCGAGTTGAATCGCAACAATGAAGAAAAATACTATTAAGGGACGAGGACGCGGTCGTGGTGGTGTCCGTGGAGCCTCTGTTGCTGGTAGAGGACGTGGCCGTTCGGCCCCAGGCGCACACAGTAGGGAACGAACTCCCTCAACTAGCCGGCAGAATGTACCGCAATATCTCGTGGGGCCCAATGCCGCTCTTAGGATGGTAAGGCCTGAGCAGGTAGAGGCATTAATCGATTGGGTGGCCGACAGTGCTTCCAGCACGTTCACCACATGGTCTTCCACCCAGTCTTCTGCGGAAAGCGCACAGGTGGCACCTGAAAACCAAGCCCATCAGTCTGTCACATCACCCCCAAGCATATCAGGGAAACGGTCTGAGCCACAAGTTATGCAGCAGTCTCTTCTTCTGTTTGAAGACTCTGCTTCCAGGGTTTCCCAGGGGCGTCCACCTAGCCCTTCCCCAGTGGAGGAAGACATACCATGCACTGACGCACAACCACTTATGTCTCCAGATGAAGAGGACATGGGAATACCACCACAGCAGAGTCACCGACTCTCTGATGATGACGAAACACAGGTGCCCACTGCCGCGTCTTTTTGCAGTGTGCAGACTGAACAGGAGGAGGTCAGGGAGGGAGACTGGGTGGAAGACGATGCAGAGGACGATGAGGTCTTAGACCCCACATGGACTGAAGGTCGTGGCGATGACTTTCACAGTTCAGAGGAAGAGGTAGTGGTGAGACCGAGACAACAGCGAAGCCAAAGAGGGAGCAGGGGGCCAAAGCAGACGAGCCGCCGCCCCCAGAGTTCGCCTGCTACTGGACATCGCCAACAGGGACCCAGCCCCACAAAGGCAGCTTCAAAGAGTTCCCTGGCATGGCACTTCTTTAAACAATGTCCTACCGACAAGACCCGAGTGACTTGCACGCTCTGCCATCAGAGCCTGAGGCGAGACATTAACGTTCTGAACCTCAGCACAACCTGCATGACCAGGCATCTACATGCAAAGCATGAACTGCAGTGGGGTACACACCTTAAAAACCAGGCACTCGCTGAGGCTCCCCCTGCTCCCTCTACCGCTGCTGCCTCGGCTTCCGCCTCGAGAGGAATGTTGCCACCTGCCGAGCAGCAAACAGAGGATGTGCCACCGACACCACCACCACAGCCACCGTCAACTAGCGTCTCCACTATATCACACAGCAGCGTTCAGCTCTCAATATCTCAAACCTTAGAGAGGAAGCGCAAATTCCCCCCGAGTCACCCTCGAGCCCTTGGCCTGAACGCCAGCATTTCTAAACTGCTGGCCTTTGAAATGCTGTCATTCCGGCTGGTGGACACAGACAGCTTCAAACAGCTGATGGCCATGGCTGTCCCGCAGTATGTGGTTCCCAGCCGCCACTACTTCTCCAAGACAGCCGTGCCTTCCCTGCACATGCAAGTGTCCGATAAAATCAAGTGTGCACTGCGCAACGCCATTTGTGGCAAGGTCCACCTAACCACAGATACGTGGACCAGTAAGCACGGCCAGGGACGCTATATCTCACTAACTGCACACTGGATGAATGTAGTGGCGGCTGGGCCCCCGGCGGACAGTTCCTTGGCGCACGTCCTTCCGCCCCCTAGGATCGCAGGGCATCATTCTCTGCCTCCTGTAGCCTCCTCCTCCTACTCGGCTTCCTCCTCCACTGCTTCCACCAGCTCATCCGGTCAGCCACACACCTTCACCACCAACTTCAGCACAGCCCGGGGTAAACGTCAGCAGGCCATTCTGAAACTCATATGTTTGGGGGACAGGCCCCACAGCGCAAAGGAGTTGTGGCGGGGTATTGAACAACAGACCGACGAGTGGTTTCTGCCGGTGGGCCTCAAGCCAGGCCTGGTGGTATGCGATAATGGGCGAAATCTCGTGGCAGCTCTGGGACTAGCCGGTTTGACGCACATCCCTTGCCTGGCGCATGTGCTGAACTTGGTGGTGCAGAGGTTCATTCACCACTACCCCAACATGTCAGAGCTGCTGCATAAAGTGCGGGCCGTCTGTGCGCGCTTCCGCCGTTCACATCCTGCCGCTGCTCGCCTGTCTGCGCTACAGCGGAACTTCGGCCTTCCCGCTCACCGCCTCATATGCGACGTGCCCACCCGGTGGAACTCCACCTTGCACATGCAGGAGAGACTGTGCGAGCAGCAGCAGGCCATAGTGGAGTTTCAGCTGCAGCACGCTCGCGTCAGTCGTACTGCCGAACAGCACCACTTCACCACCAATGATTGGGCCTCCATGCGAGACCTGTGTGCCCTGCTGCGCTGTTTCGAGTACTCCACCAACATGGCCAGTGGCGATGACACTGTTATCAGCGTTACAATACCACTTCTATGTCTCCTTGAGAAAACACTTAGGGCAATGATGTTAGAGGAGGTGGCCCAGGTGGAGGAGGAGGAGGAGGATGAGGGCTCGTTTCTAACACTTTCGGGCCAGTCTGTTCGAAGTGGCTCAGAGGGAGGTTTGTTTAAGCAGCAGAGGACAGGTTCACAAGTCGCCAGCCAAGGCACTGTACTGGAGGACGAGGAGGATGAGGAGGAGGAGGTGGAGGGGGACGAGGATGACGCAAGTTCACAGCGGGGTGGCAGCCCAGGCCCATCACTGGTGCGTGGCTGGGGGGATACGGTGGACGATGACGATACGCCTCCCACAGAGGACAGCTTGTCCTTACCCATGGGTAGCCTGGCCCACATGAGCGAATATATGCTCCAATGCCTGCGCAACGACAGCAGAGTTGCCCACGTTTTAACGTGTGCAGACTACTGGGTGGCCACCCTGCTGGATCCCCGGTATAAAGACAATGTGCCCACTTTAATTCCTGAACTGGAGCGCGACCGTAAGATGCGCGAGTACAAGCGCACGCTGATAGAGGCGCTCTTGAGAGCATTCCCACATGTCACAGGGGAACAGGTGGAAGGTGAAGGCAGAGGAGTGGCAAGAGGTCGCCAACGCAGCTGTGTCACGGCCAGCTCATCTGAGGGCAGGGTTAGCATGGCAGAAATGTGGAAAAGTTTTGTCTCCACGCCACAGCTATCTGCACCGACACCTGATACGGAACGTGTTAGCAGGAGGCAGCATTTCACTAACATGGTTGAACAGTATGTCTGCACACCCCTCCACATCCTGACGGATGGTTCGGCCCCATTCAACTACTGGGTTTCGAAATTGTCCACGTGGCCAGAGTTAGCATGTTATGCCTTGGAGGTGCTTTCCTGCCCGGCGGCCAGCGTTTTATCTGAACGCGTATTCAGCACGGCAGGGGGCGTCATTACTGACAAGCGCAGCCGCCTGTCCACAGCCAACGTGGACAAGCTGACCTTCATAAAGATGAACCAGGCATGGATCCCACAGGACCTGTCCCTCCCTTGTGCAGAGTAGTCCTTATTAACTGCCTAAAACATGTCTTGTTGTGCTACGGGCCACTTCTTTATTTGATACAAATTTTATGAAACCCACAGTTGAATGAAACTCTTCTCTGTCTGGGCGCCGGGGCCTAACCAGATGAAAGTGGCCGGTTAAACTAACGGGTGACATGAAGCCATAACCTCTGCCATGCTACCTCTGTCTTCTGTCTGGGTGCTGAGGCCTAAGTCAAATAAAGCGGTCTTCTGCTGTGCTGGGGGATATGAAGCTAATCTCTGACCTCTCTCCTCTGTCTGGGTCCAAAGGCCTAAATCACTGAAAGAGGCCTTCTCCTGCGGTGTGTTATATGATGCCAGAATATGTGCTGTGGGGCCTCTCTCCTCTTCCTGGGTGCAGGGGTCAAAGTAACTAAATGGTGGCTTCTCCTGTGGTGGCTGATATGATGCCAGAATATGTGCTGTGGTGCCTCTCTCCTCTTCCTGGGTGCAGGGGTCAAAGTAACTAAATGGTGGCTTCTCCTGTGGTGGCTGATATGATGCCAGAATATGTGCTGTGGGGCCTCTCTCCTCTTCCTGGGTGCAGGGGTCAAAGTAACTCAATGGTGGCTTCTCCTGTGGTGGCTGATATGATGCCAGAATATGTGCTGTGGTGCCTCTCTCCTCTTCCTGGGTGCAGGGGTCAAAGTAACTCAATGGTGGCTTCTCCTGTGGTGGCTGATATGATGCCAGAATATGTGCTGTGGTGCCTCTCTCCTCTTCCTGGGTGCGGGGGTCAAAGTAACTCAATGGTGGCTTCTCCTGTGGTGGCTGATATGATGCCAGAATATGTGCTGTGGGGCCTCTCTCCTCTTCCTGGGTGCAGGGGTCAAAGTAACTCAATGGTGGCTTCTCCTGTGGTGGTTAGTATGATGCCAGAATATGTGCTGTGGGGCCTCTCTCCTCTTCCTGGGTGCAGGGGTCAAAGTAACTCAATGGTGGCTTCTCCTGTGGTGGTTAGTATGATGCCAGAATATGTGCTGTGGGGCCTCTCTCCTCTTCCTGGGTGCAGGGGTCAAAGTAACTCAATGGTGGCTTCTCCTGTGGTGGCTAATATGAAGCCAGAATATGTGCTGTGGGGCCTCTCTCCTCTTCCTGGGTGCAGGGGTCAAAGTAACTCAATGGTGGCTTCTCCTGTGCTGATTGATATAAAGCTGATGGTTGTGCCATCTGACATGGTTGCCAGGGTCTGATTCAATGGGGGCCTACTCCTGTGGTGGGTGATCTAAATGCCTGATTCTCTGCTGTGAAACCTCTCTCCTCCGTCTGGGTGTAGGGGTCAAAGTCTTTCAAAGTCGCCTTCTCCTGTGCTGATTGATATGAAGCTGATGGTTGTGCCATCTGACATGGTTGCCGGGGTCCCATTAAATTGTGGCCTACTCCTGTGGTGGTTGATATGATGCCTGATTCTCTGATGTGGAACCTCTCTCCTCTGTTTGGGTGAAGGGGTCAAAGTAACTAAATGGTGGCTTCTCCTGTGGTGGCTGATATGATGCCAGAATATGTGCTGTGGGGCCTCTCTCCTCTTCCTGGGTGCAGGGGTCAAAGTAACTCAATGGTGGCTTCTCCTGTGGTGGCTGATATGATGCCAGAATATGTGCTGTGGTGCCTCTCTCCTCTTCCTGGGTGCGGGGGTCAAAGTAACTCAATGGTGGCTTCTCCTGTGGTGGCTGATATGATGCCAGAATATGTGCTGTGGTGCCTCTCTCCTCTTCCTGGGTGCGGGGGTCAAAGTAACTCAATGGTGGCTTCTCCTGTGGTGGCTGATATGATGCCAGAATATGTGCTGTGGTGCCTCTCTCCTCTTCCTGGGTGCAGGGGTCAAAGTAACTAAATGGTGGCTTCTCCTGTGGTGGTTGATATGATGCCTGATTCTCTGCTGTGAAACCTCTCTCCTCCGTCTGGGTGTAGGGGTCAAAGTCTTTCAAAGTCGCCTTCTCCTGTGCTGATTGATATGAAGCTGATGGTTGTGCCATCTGACATGGTTGCCGGGGTCCCATTAAATTGGGGCCTACTCCTGTGGTGGGTGATCTAAATGCCTGATTCTCTGCTTTGAAACCTCTCTCCTCCGTCCGGGTGTAGGGGTCAAAGTCTGTCAAAGTCGCCTTCTCCTGTGCTGATTGATATAAAGCTTATGCTTGTGCCATCTGACATGGTTGCCGGGGTCTGATTCAATGGTGGCCTACTCCTGTGGTGGGTGATCTAAATGCCTGATTCTCTGCTGTGTAACCTCTCTCCTCCGTCTGGGTGTAGGGGTCAAAGTAACTAAATGGTGGCCTACTCCTGTGGTGGGTGATATGATGCCTGGTTCTCTGCTGTGGGACCTCTCTCCTTTGTCTGGGTGCTGTGGTCAAAATAATAGTAAGTGACCTTCTCCATTGGTGGGTGACTTGAAGCCTGATTCTGTGCTATGGGACCTCACTCCAATTAATATTGTTTAATTTTTATTTATTTTATGTTAACTCATCATTTCCCTATCTACATTTGTTTGCAGGGGATTTAACTACATTTTGCTGCCTTTTGCAGCCCTCTAGCCCTTTCCGGGTGTGTTTTACAGCCTTTTTAGTGCCCAAAAGTTCGGGTCCCCATTGACTTCTATGGGGTTCGGGTTCGGGATGAAGTTCGGGTCGAGTTCGGATCCCGAACCCGAACATTTTTCGAAAGTTCGGCCGAACTCGTCGAACCCGAACATCCAGGTGTTCGCTCAACTCTAAAAACGAACCAATATCAATTGGACAGAGTTCCCATAGCAGAGAATCTGGCTTCACGTCAGCAAAGAATCAGTCTCTTCATGCCATAGCAAAGAATCTGGCTTCATGTCAGCACAGAATCAGTCTCTTCATGCCATAGCAGAGAAACTGGCTTCATGTCAGCACAGAATCAGTCTTCATGTCATAGCAGAGAATCAGGCTTCGCGTCACCCACCACTGGAACAGGCCACTGTCACACATTTAGGTCCCGGCACCCAGACAGAGGAGAGAGGTCCTGTAACAGAGAATCTGGCCTTATGTCAGCACAGAATCTGTCTTCATGTCATAGCAGAGAATCAGGCATCACGTCACCCACCACTGGAACAGGCCACTGTCACACATTTAAGCCCAGGCACCCAGGCAGAGGAGAGAGGTCCCGTAACAGAGAATCTGGCCTTATGTCAGCGCAGAATCAGTCTTCATGTCATAGCAGAGAATCAGGCTTCACGTCACCCACCACTGGAACAGGCCACTGTCACACATTTAGGCCCAGGCACCCAGGCAGAGGAGAGAGGTCCCGTAACAGAGAATCTGGCCTTATGTCAGCACAGAATCTGTCTTCATGTCATAGCAGAGAATCAGGCATCACGTCACCCACCACTGGAACAGGCCACTGTCACACATTTAGGCCCCGGCACCCAGACAGAGGAGAGGTTCATTCAACTTTGGGTTGCCCCGCAATATAATGGTAAAATGAAATTAAAAATAGTATTGAATGAGGAAGTGCCCTGGAGTAGAATAATATATTGTTAAGGGGAGGTAGTTAATATCTAATCTGCACAAGGGATGGACAGGTCCTGTGGGATCCATGCCTGGTTCATTTTTATGAACGTCAGCTTGTCCACATTGGATGTAGACAGGCGGCTGCGTTTGTCTGTAATGACGCCCCCTGCCGTACTGAATACACGTTCAGACAAAACGCTGGCCGCCGAGCAGGCCAGCACCTCCAAGGCATAAAAGGCTAGCTCTGGCCACGTGGACAATTTGGAGACCCAGAAGTTGAATGGGGACGAACCATCAGTCAGTACATGGAGGGGTGTGCACAGGTACTGTTCCACCATGTTAGTGAAATGTTGCCTCCTGCTAACACGTTCCGTATCAGGTGGTGGTGCACTTAGCTGTGGCGTGTTGACAAAACTTTTCCACATCTCTGCCATGCTAACCCTGCCCTCAGAGGAGCTGGGCGTGACACAGCTGTGTTGGCGACCTCTTGCTCCTCCTCTGCCTTCGCCTTGGGCTTCCACTGGTTCCCCTGTGACATTTGGGAATGCTCTCAGTAGCGCGTCTACCAACGTGCGCTTGTACTCGCGCATCTTCCTATCACGCTCCAGTGTAGGAAGTAAGGTGGGCACATTGTCTTTGTACCGGGGATCCAGCAGGGTGGCAACCCAGTAGTCCGCACACGTTAAAATGTGGGCATTTCTGCTGTCGTTGCGCAGGCACTGCAGCATGTAGTCGCTCATGTGTGCCAGGCTGCCCAGAGTTAAGGACAAGCTGTCATCTGTGGGAGGCGTATCGTCATCGTCCTGTGTTTCCCCCCAGCCACGCACCAGTGATGGGCCCGAGCTGCTTTGGGTGCAACCCCGCTGTGAACATGCTTCATCCTCATCCTCCTCCACCTCCTCCTCATCCTCGTCCTCCTCGTCCTCCAGTAGTGGGCCCTGTCTGGCCACATTTGTACCTGGCCTCTGGTGTTGCAAAAAACCTCCCTCTGAGTCACTTCGAAGAGACTGGCCTGAAAGTGCTAAAAATGACCCCTCTTCCTCCTCTTCCTCCTGGGCCACCTCCTCTTCCATCATCGCCCTAAGTGTTTTCTCAAGGAGACATAGAAGTGGTATTGTAACGCTGATAACGGCGTCATCGCCACTGGCCATGTTGGTGGAGTACTCGAAACAGCGCAACAGGGCACACAGGTCTCGCATGGAGGCCCAGTCATTGGTGGTGAAGTGTGTCTGATTCACAGTGCGACTGACCCGTGCATGCTGCAGCTGAAACTCCACTATGGCCTGCTGCTGCTCGCACAGTCTATCCAGCATATGCAAGGTGGAGTTCCACCTGGTGGGTACGTCGCATATGAGGCGGTGAGCAGGAAGGCGGAAGTTATGCTGTAGCGCAGACAGGCGAGCAGCGGCAGGGTGTGAACGCCGGAAGCACGAACAGACGGCCCGCACTTTATGCAGCAGCTCTGACATGTCGGGGTAGTTGCGAATGAACTTCTGCACCACCAAATTCAGCACATGCGCCAGGCAAGGGATGTGCGTCAAACCGGCTAGTCCCAGAGCTGCAACGAGATTTCGCCCATTATCGCACACCACCAGGCCGGGCTTGAGGCTCACCGGCAGCAACCACTCGTCGGTCTGTTGTTCTATACCCGCCACAACTCCTGTGTGGTGTGGGGCCTGTCCCCCAAACATATGAGTTTCAGAATGGCCTGCTGACGTTTACCCCGTGCTGTGCTGAGGTTGGTGGTGAAGGTGTGTGGCTGACTGGATGAGCAGGTGGAAGAAGAGGAGGAGGAAGCTGAGTAGGAGTAGGAGGAGACAGGAGGCAAAGAATGTTGCCCTGCAATCCTTGGCGGCGGAAGGACGTGCGCCAAACAGCTCTCCGCCTGGGGCCCAGCCGCCACTACATTTACCCAGTGTGCAGTTAGAGAGATATAGCGTCCCTGGCCGTGCTTACTGGTCCACGTATCTGTGGTTAGGTGGACCTTGCCACAGATGGCGTTGCGCAGTGCACACTTGATTTTATCGGACACTTGTTTGTGCAGGGAAGGCACGGCTCTCTTGGAGAAGTAGTGGCGGCTGGGAACAACATACTGTGGGACAGCAAGTGACATGAGCTGTTTGAAGCTGTGTGTGTCCACCAGCCTAAATGGCAGCATTTCATAGGCCAGTAGTTTAGAAATGCTGGCATTGAGGGCCAGGGATCGAGGGTGGCTAGGTGGGAATTTACGCTTTCTCTCAAATGTTTGTGAGATGGAGAGCTGAACGCTGCCGTGTGACATGGTTGAGATGCTTGGTGACGCAGGTGGTGGTGTTGGTAGTACATCCCATGTTTGCTGGGCGGCAGGTGCCAACGTTCCTCCAGAGGCAGAGGAAGAGGCCGAGGCGGCGGCAGCAGCAGCAGAAGAGGCCGAGGCGGCAGCAGCAGAAGAGGCAGCAGGGGGAGCCTGAGTGACTTACTTGTTTTTAAGGTGTTTACTTGACTGCAGTTCATGCTTTGCATGCAGGTGCCTGGTCATGCAGGTTGTGCTAAGGTTCAGAACGTTAATGCCTTGCTTCAGGCTCTGATGGCACAGCGTGCAAACCACTCGGGTCTTGTCGTCAGCACATTGTTTAAAGAAGTGCCATGCCAGGGAACTCCTTGAAGCTGCCTTTGGGGTGCTTGGTCCCAGATGGCGGCGGTCAGTAGCAGGCGGAGTCTCTTGGCGGCGGGTGTTCTGATTTTGCCCACTGCTCCCTCTTTTGCTACGCTGTTGGCTCGGTCTCACCACTGCCTCTTCCTCCGAACTCTGAAAGTCAGTGGCACGACCTTCATTCCATGTGGGGTCTAGGACCT
>NW_024400299.1:0-7500 GCF_905171765.1 Bufo bufo
ACCTCTAGAGGTAAGTACTGATAACAGGTGTATATGTATATATAGGGGGTATGATCTACCTCTAGAGGTAAGTACTGATAACAGGTGTATATGTATATATAGGGGGTATGATCTACCTCTAGAGGTAAGTACTGATAACAGGTGTATATGTATATATAGGGGGTATGATCTACCTCTAGAGGTAAGTACTGATAACAGGTGTATATGTATATATAGGGGGTATGATCTACCTCTAGAGGTAAGTACTGATAACAGGTGTATATGTATATATAGGGGGTATGATCTACCTCTAGAGGTAAGTACTGATAACAGGTGTATATGTATATATAGGGGGTATGATCTACCTCTAGAGGTAAGTACTGATAACAGGTGTATATGTATATATAGGGGGTATGATCTACCTCTAGAGGTAAGTACTGATAACAGGTGTATATGTATATATAGGGGGTATGATCTACCTCTAGAGGTAAGTACTGATAACAGGTGTATATGTATATATAGGGGGTATGATCTACCTCTAGAGGTAAGTACTGATAACAGGTGTATATGTATATATAGGGGGTATGATCTACCTCTAGGGGTAAGTACTGATAACAGGTGTATATGTATATATAGGGGGTATGATCTACCTCTAGAGGTAAGTACTGATAACAGGTGTATATGTATATATAGGGGGTATGATCTACCTCTAGGGGTAAGTACTGATAACAGGTGTATATGTATATATAGGGGGTATGATCTACCTCTAGAGGTAAGTACTGATAACAGGTGTATATGTATATATAGGGGGTATGATCTACCTCTAGAGGTAAGTACTGATAACAGGTGTATATGTATATATAGGGGGTATGATCTACCTCTAGAGGTAAGTACTGATAACAGGTGTATATGTATATATAGGGGGTATGATCTACCTCTAGAGGTAAGTACTGATAACAGGTGTATATGTATATATAGGGGGTATGATCTACCTCTAGAGGTAAGTACTGATAACAGGTGTATATGTATATATAGGGGGTATGATCTACCTCTAGAGGTAAGTACTGATAACAGGTGTATATGTATATATAGGGGGTATGATCTACCTCTAGAGGTAAGTACTGATAACAGGTTTATATGTATATATAGGGGGTATGATCTACCTCTAGGGGTAAGTACTGATAGCATGTGTATATATATATAGGGGGTATGATCTACCTCTAGAGGTAAGTACTGATAACAGGGGTATATGTATATATAGGGGGTATGATCTACCTCTAGAGGTAAGTACTGATAACAGGTGTATATGTATATATAGGGGGTATGATCTACCTCTAGAGGTAAGTACTGATAACAGGGGTATATGTATATATAGGGGGGTATGATCTACCTCTAGAGGTAAGTACTGATAACAGGTGTATATGTATATATAGGGGGGTATGATCTACCTCTAGGGGTAAGTACTGATAACAGGTGTATATGTATATATAGGGGGTATGATCTACCTCTAGAGGTAAGTACTGATAACAGGTGTATATGTATATATAGGGGGTATGATCTACCTCTAGGGGTAAGTACTGATAACAGGTGTATATGTATATATAGGGGGTATGATCTACCTCTAGAGGTAAGTACTGATAACAGGTGTATATGTATATATAGGGGGTATGATCTACCTCTAGAGGTAAGTACTGATAACAGGTGTATATGTATATATAGGGGGGTATGATCTACCTCTAGAGGTAAGTACTGATAACAGGTGTATATGTATATATAGGGGGTATGATCTACCTCTAGAGGTAAGTACTGATAACAGGTGTATATGTATATATAGGGGGTATGATCTACCTCTAGAGGTAAGTACTGATAACAGGTGTATATGTATATATAGGGGGTATGATCTACCTCTAGAGGTAAGTACTGATAACAGGTGTATATGTATATATAGGGGGTATGATCTACCTCTAGAGGTAAGTACTGATAACAGGTGTATATGTATATATAGGGGGTATGATCTACCTCTAGAGGTAAGTACTGATAACAGGTGTATATGTATATATAGGGGGTATGATCTACCTCTAGGGGTAAGTACTGATAACAGGTGTATATGTATATATAGGGGGGTATGATCTACCTCTAGAGGTAAGTACTGATAACAGGTGTATATGTATATATAGGGGGTATGATCTACCTCTAGAGGTAAGTACTGATAACAGGTGTATATGTATATATATAGGGGGTATGATCTACCTCTAGAGGTAAGTACTGATAACAGGTGTATATGTATATATAGGGGTATGATCTACCTCTAGGGGTAAGTACTGATAACAGGTGTATTTGTATATATAGGGGGTATGATCTACCTCTAGAGGTAAGTACTGATAACAGGTGTATATGTATATATAGGGGGTATGATCTACCTCTAGGGGTAAGTACTGATAACAGGTGTATATGTATATATAGGGGGTATGATCTACCTCTAGAGGTAAGTACTGATAACAGGTGTATATGTATATATATAGGGGGTATGATCTACCTCTAGAGGTAAGTACTGATAACAGGTTTATATGTATATATATAGGGGGGTATGATCTACCTCTAGGGGTAAGTACTGATAACAGGTGTATATGTATATATAGGGGGTATGATCTACCTCTAGGGGTAAGTACTGATAACAGGTGTATATGTATATATAGGGGGTATGATCTACCTCTAGAGGTAAGTACTGATAACAGGTGTATGTGTATATGTATATATAGGGGGTATGATCTACCTCTAGAGGTAAGTACTGATAACAGGTGTATATGTATATATAGGGGGTATGATCTACCTCTAGAGGTAAGTACTGATAACAGGTGTATATGTATATATAGGGGGGTATGATCTACCTCTAGAGGTAAGTACTGATAACAGGTGTATATGTATATATAGGGGGTATGATCTACCTCTAGAGGTAAGTACTGATAACAGGTGTATATGTATATATAGGGGGTATGATCTACCTCTAGAGGTAAGTACTGATAACAGGTGTATATGTATATATAGGGGGTATGATCTACCTCTAGAGGTAAGTACTGATAACAGGTGTATATGTATATATATAGGGGGGTATGATCTACCTCTAGAGGTAAGTACTGATAACAGGTGTATATGTATATATAGGGGGTATGATCTACCTCTAGGGGTAAGTACTGATAACAGGTGTATATATATATAGGGGGTATGATCTACCTCTAGAGGTAAGTACTGATAACAGGGGTATATGTATATATAGGGGGTATGATCTACCTCTAGGGGTAAGTACTGATAACAGGTGTATATGTATATATAGGGGGTATGATCTACCTCTAGAGGTAAGTACTGATAACAGGTGTATATGTATATATAGGGGGTATGATCTACCTCTAGAGGTAAGTACTGATAACAGGTGTATATGTATATATAGGGGGGTATGATCTACCTCTAGAGGTAAGTACTGATAACAGGTGTATATGTATATATAGGGGGGTATGATCTACCTCTAGAGGTAAGTACTGATAACAGGTGTATATGTATATATATAGGGGGTATGATCTACCTCTAGAGGTAAGTACTGATAACAGGTGTATATGTATATATAGGGGGTATGATCTACCTCTAGAGGTAAGTACTGATAACAGGTGTATATGTATATATAGTGGGGTATGATCTACCTCTAGAGGTAAGTACTGATAACAGGTGTATATGTATATATAGGGGGGTATGATCTACCTCTAGAGGTAAGTACTGATAACAGTTGTATATGTATATATAGGGGGTATGATCTACCTCTAGAGGTAAGTACTGATAACAGGTGTATATGTATATATAGGGGGTATGATCTACCTCTAGAGGTAAGTACTGATAACAGGTGTATATGTATATATATAGGGGGTATGATCTACCTCTAGGGGTAAGTACTGATAACAGGTGTATATATATATAGGGGGTATGATCTACCTCTAGAGGTAAGTACTGATAACAGGGGTATATGTATATATAGGGGGTATGATCTACCTCTAGGGTAAGTACTGATAACAGGTGTATATGTATATATAGGGGGGTATGATCTACCTCTAGGGGTAAGTACTGATAACAGTTGTATATGTATATATAGGGGGTATGATCTACCTCTAGAGGTAAGTACTGATAACAGGTGTATATGTATATATAGGGGGGTATGATCTACCTCTAGAGGTAAGTACTGATAACAGGTGTATATGTATATATAGGGGGTATGATCTACCTCTAGAGGTAAGTACTGATAACAGATGTATATATAGGGGGTATGATCTACCTCTAGAGGTAAGTACTGATAACAGGTGTATATATATATAGGGGGTATGATCTACCTCTAGAGGTAAGTACTGATAACAGGTGTATATGTATATATAGGGGGTATGAACTACCTCTAGAGGTAACTACTGATAACAGGTGTATATGTATATATAGGGGGTATGATCTACCTCTAGAGGTAAGTACTGATAACAGGTGTATATGTATATATAGGGGGTATGATCTACCTCTAGAGGTAAGTACTGATAACAGGTGTATATGTATATATAGGGGGTATGATCTACCTCTAGAGGTAAGTACTGATAACAGGTGTATATGTATATATAGGGGGTATGATCTACCTCTAGGGGTAAGTACTGATAACAGGTGTATATGTATATATAGGGGGTATGATCTACCTCTAGAGGTAAGTACTGATAACAGGTGTATATGTATATATAGGGGGTATGATCTACCTCTAGGGGTAAGTACTGATAACAGGTGTATATGTATATATATAGGGGGTATTATCTACCTCTAGAGGTAAGTACTGATAACAGGTGTATATGTATATATAGGGAGTATGATCTACCTCTAGAGGTAAGTACTGATAACAGGTGTATATGTATATATAGGGGGTATGATCTAACTCTAGATGTAAGTACTGATAACAGGTGTATATGTATATATAGGGGGTATGATCTACCTCTAGAGGTAAGTACTGATAACAGGTGTATATGTATATATAGGGGGTATGATCTACCTCTAGAGGTAAGTACTGATAACAGGTGTATATGTATATATAGGGGGGTATGATCTACCTCTAGGGGTAAGTACTGATAACAGGTGTATATGTATATATATAGGGGGTATGATCTACCTCTAGGGGTAAGTACTGATAACAGGTGTATATGTATATATAGGGGGGTATGATCTACCTCTAGAGGTAAGTACTGATAACAGGTGTATATGTATATATAGGGGGGTATGATCTACCTCTAGGGGTAAGTACTGATAACAGGTGTATATGTATATATAGGGGTATGAACTACCTCTAGAGGTAAGTACTGATAACAGTTGTATGTGTATATATTGGGGGTATGATCTACCTCTAGAGGTAAGTACTGATAACAGGTGTATATGTATATATAGGGGGTATGATCTACCTCTAGGGGTAAGTACTGATAACAGGTGTATATATATATAGGGGGTATGATCTACCTCTAGAGGTAAGTACTGATAACAGGGGTATATGTATATATAGGGGGGTATGATCTACCTCTAGGGGTAAGTACTGATAACAGATGTATATGTATATATAGGGGGTATGATCTACCTCTAGTGGTAAGTACTGATAACAGGTGTATATGTATATATAGGGGTATGAACTACCTCTAGAGGTAAGTACTGATAACAGGTGTATATGTATATATAGGGGTATGATCTACCTCTAGAGGTAAGTACTGATAACAGGTGTATATGTATATATAGGGGGTATGATCTACCTCTAGAGGTAAGTACTGATAACAGGTGTATATGTATATTTAGGGGGGTATGATCTAACTCTAGAGGTAAGTACTGATAACAGATGTATATATAGGGGGTATGATCTACCTCTAGAGGTAAGTACTGATAACAGGTGTATATATATATAGGGGGTATGATCTACCTCTAGAGGTAAGTACTGATAACAGGTGTATATGTATATATAGGGGGTATGATCTACCTCTAGAGGTAAGTACTGATAACAGGTGTATATGTATATATAGGGGGTATGATCTACCTCTAGAGGTAAGTACTGATAACAGGTGTATATGTATATATAGGGGGTATGATCTAACTCTAGATGTAAGTACTGATAACAGGTGTATATGTATATATAGGGGGTATGATCTACCTCTAGAGGTAAGTACTGATAACAGGTGTATATGTATATATATAGGGGGTATGATCTACCTCTAGAGGTAAGTACTGATAACAGGTGTATATGTATATATAGGGGGGTATGATCTACCTCTAGGGGTAAGTACTGATAACAGGTGTATATGTATATATATAGGGGGTATGATCTACCTCTAGGGGTAAGTACTGATAACAGGTGTATATGTATATATAGGGGGGTATGATCTACCTCTAGAGGTAAGTACTGATAACAGGTGTATATGTATATATAGGGGGGTATGATCTACCTCTAGGGGTAAGTACTGATAACAGGTGTATATGTATATATAGGGGTATGAACTACCTCTAGAGGTAAGTACTGATAACAGTTGTATGTGTATATATTGGGGGTATGATCTACCTCTAGAGGTAAGTACTGATAACAGGTGTATATGTATATATAGGGGGTATGATCTACCTCTAGGGGTAAGTACTGATAACAGGTGTATATATATATAGGGGGTATGATCTACCTCTAGAGGTAAGTACTGATAACAGGGGTATATGTATATATAGGGGGGTATGATCTACCTCTAGGGTAAGTACTGATAACAGATGTATATGTATATATAGGGGGTATGATCTACCTCTAGAGGTAAGTACTGATAACAGGTGTATATGTATATATAGGGGTATGATCTACCTCTAGAGGTAAGTACTGATAACAGGTGTATATGTATATATAGGGGTATGATCTACCTCTAGAGGTAAGTACTGATAACAGGTGTATATGTATATATAGGGGGTATGATCTACCTCTAGAGGTAAGTACTGATAACAGGTGTATATGTATATATAGGGGGGTATGATCTACCTCTAGAGGTAAGTACTGATAACAGATGTATATATAGGGGGTATGATCTACCTCTAGAGGTAAGTACTGATAACAGGTGTATATATATATAGGGGGTATGATCTACCTCTAGAGGTAAGTACTGATAACAGGTGTATATGTATATATAGGGGGTATGATCTACCTCTAGAGGTAAGTACTGATAACAGGTGTATATGTATATATAGGGGGTATGATCTACCTCTAGAGGTAAGTACTGATAACAGGTGTATATGTATATATAGGGGGTATGATCTACCTCTACAGGTAAGTACTGATAACAGGTGTATATGTATATATAGGGGGTATGATCTACCTCTAGGGGTAAGTACTGATAACAGGTGTATATGTATATATAGGGGGTATGATCTACCTCTAGAGGTAAGTACTGATAACTGGTGTATATGTATATATAGGGGGGTATGATCTACCTCTAGAGGTAAGTACTGATAACA
>NW_024400299.1:17500-38405 GCF_905171765.1 Bufo bufo
ATAGTCCATAGTCTCACTGCTCTTACAGTAAAGAGTCCATAGTCTCACTGCTCTTACAGTAAAGAGTCCATAGTCTCACTGCTCTTACAGTAAAGAGTCCATAGTCTCACTGCTCTTACAGTAAAGAGTCCATAGTCTCACTGCTCTAACAGTAAAGAGCCCATAGTCTCACTACTCTTACAGTAAAGAGTCCATAGTCTCACTGCTCTTACAGTAAAGAGTCCATAGTCTCACTGCTCTTACAGTATAGAGTCCATAGTCTCACTGCTCTTACAGTAAAGAGTCCATAGTCTCACTGCTCTTACAGTAAAGAGTCCATAGTCTCACTGCTCTTACAGTATAGAATCCATAGTCTCACTGCTCTTACAGTAAAGAGTCCATAGTCTCACTGCTCTTACAGTAAAGAGTCCATAGTCTCACTGCTCTTACAGTAAAGAGTCCATAGTCTCACTGCTCTTACAGTAAAGAGTCCATAGTCTCACTGCTCTTACAGTAAAGAGTCCATAGTCTCACTGCTCTTACAGTAAATAATCCATAGTCTCACTGCTCTTACAGTAAAGAGTCCATAGTCTCACTGCTCTTACAGTATAGAGTCCATAGTCTCACTGCTCTTACAGTAAAGAGTCCATAGTCTCACTGCTCTTACAGTATAGAGTCCATAGTCTCACTGCTCTTACAGTGAAGAGTCCATAGTCTCACTTCTCTTACAGTAAAGAGTCCATAGTCTCACTGCTCTTACAGTAAAGAGCCCATAGTCTCACTGCTCTTACAGTAAAGAGTCCATAGTCTCACTGCTCTTACAGTATAGAGTCCATAGTCTCACTGCTCTTACAGTAAAGAGTCCATAGTCTCACTGCTCTTACAGTATAGAGTCCATAGTCTCACTGCTCTTACAGTAAAGAGTCCATAGTCTCACTGCTCTTACAGTATAGAGTCCATAGTCTCACTGCTCTTACAGTATAGAGTCCATAGTCTCACTGCTCTTACAGTAAAGAGTTCCATAGTCTCACTGCTCTTAGAGTAAAGAGCCCATAGTCTCACTGCTCTTACAGTAAAGAGTCCATAGTCTCACTGCTCTTACAGTATAGAGTCCATAGTCTCACTGCTCTTACAGTATAGAGTCCATAGTCTCACTGCTCTTACAGTAAAGAGTCTATAGTCTCACTGCTCTTACAGTAAAGAGTCCATAGTCTCACTGCTCTTACAGTAAAGAGTCTATAGTCTCACTGCTCTTACAGTAAAGAGTCCATAGTCTCACTGCTCTTACAGTAAAGAGTCCATAGTCTCACTGCTCTAACAGTAAAGAGCCCATAGTCTCACTGCTCTTACAGTAAAGAGTCCATAGTCTCACTGCTCTTACAGTAAAGAGTCCATAGTCTCACTGCTCTTACAGTATATAGTCCATAGTCTCACTGCTCTTACAGTAAAGAGTCCATAGTCTCACTGCTCTTACAGTAAAGAGTCCATAGTCTCACTGCTCTTACAGTAAAGAGTCCATAGTCTCACTGCTCTTACAGTAAAGAGTCCATAGTCTCACTGCTCTTACAGTAAAGAGTCCATAGTCTCACTGCTCTTACAGTATATAGTCCATAGTCTCACTGCTCTTACAGTAAAGAGTCCATAGTCTCACTGCTCTTACAGTAAAGAGTCCATAGTCTCACTGCTCTTACAGTAAAGAGTCCATAGTCTCACTGCTCTTACAGTAAAGAGTCCATAGTCTCACTGCTCTAACAGTAAAGAGCCCATAGTCTCACTACTCTTACAGTAAAGAGTCCATAGTCTCACTGCTCTTACAGTAAAGAGTCCATAGTCTCACTGCTCTTACAGTATAGAGTCCATAGTCTCACTGCTCTTACAGTAAAGAGTCCATAGTCTCACTGCTCTTACAGTAAAGAGTCCATAGTCTCACTGCTCTTACAGTATAGAATCCATAGTCTCACTGCTCTTACAGTAAAGAGTCCATAGTCTCACTGCTCTTACAGTAAAGAGTCCATAGTCTCACTGCTCTTACAGTAAAGAGTCCATAGTCTCACTGCTCTTACAGTAAAGAGTCCATAGTCTCACTGCTCTTACAGTAAAGAGTCCATAGTCTCACTGCTCTTACAGTAAATAATCCATAGTCTCACTGCTCTTACAGTAAAGAGTCCATAGTCTCACTGCTCTTACAGTATAGAGTCCATAGTCTCACTGCTCTTACAGTAAAGAGTCCATAGTCTCACTGCTCTTACAGTATAGAGTCCATAGTCTCACTGCTCTTACAGTGAAGAGTCCATAGTCTCACTTCTCTTACAGTAAAGAGTCCATAGTCTCACTGCTCTTACAGTAAAGAGCCCATAGTCTCACTGCTCTTACAGTAAAGAGTCCATAGTCTCACTGCTCTTACAGTATAGAGTCCATAGTCTCACTGCTCTTACAGTAAAGAGTCCATAGTCTCACTGCTCTTACAGTATAGAGTCCATAGTCTCACTGCTCTTACAGTAAAGAGTCCATAGTCTCACTGCTCTTACAGTATAGAGTCCATAGTCTCACTGCTCTTACAGTATAGAGTCCATAGTCTCACTGCTCTTACAGTAAAGAGTTCCATAGTCTCACTGCTCTTAGAGTAAAGAGCCCATAGTCTCACTGCTCTTACAGTAAAGAGTCCATAGTCTCACTGCTCTTACAGTATAGAGTCCATAGTCTCACTGCTCTTACAGTATAGAGTCCATAGTCTCACTGCTCTTACAGTAAAGAGTCTATAGTCTCACTGCTCTTACAGTAAAGAGTCCATAGTCTCACTGCTCTTACAGTAAAGAGTCTATAGTCTCACTGCTCTTACAGTAAAGAGTCCATAGTCTCACTGCTCTTACAGTACAGAGTCCATAGTTTCACCGCTCTTACAGTATAGAGTCCATAGTCTCACTGCTCTTACAGTAAAGAGTCCATAGTCTCACTGCTCTAACAGTAAAGAGTCCATAGTCTCACTGCTCTTACAGTAAAGAGTCCATAGTCTCACTGCTCTTACAGTAAAGAGTCCATAGTCTCACTGCTCTTACAGTATAGAGTCCATAGTCTCACTGCTCTTACAGTATAGAGCCCATAGTCTCACTGCTCTTACAGTAAAGAGTCCATAGTCTCACTGCTCTTACAGTATATAGTCCATAGTCTCACTGCTCTTACAGTAAAGAGTCCATAGTCTCACTGCTCTTACAGTAAAGAGTCCATAGTCTCACTGCTCTTACAGTAAAGAGTCCATAGTCTCATTGCTCTTACAGTATAGAGTCCATAGTCTCACTGCTCTTACAGTAAAGAGTCCATAGTCTCACTGCTCTTACAGTAAAGAGTCCATAGTCTCACTGCTCTTACAGTAAAGAGTCCATAGTCTCACTGCTCTTACAGTAAAGAGTCCATAGTCTCACTGCTCTTACAGTATAGAGTCCATAGTCTCACCGCTCTTACAGTAAAGAGTCCATAGTCTCACCGCTCTTACAGTATAGAGTCCATAGTCTCACTGCTCTTACAGTATAGAGTCCATAGTCTCACTGCTCTTACAGTAAAGAATCCATAGTCTCACTGCTCTTACAGTATAGAGTCCATAGTCTCACTGCTCTTACAGAATAGAGTCCATAGTCTCACTGCTCTTACAGTAAAGAGTCCATAGTCTCACTGCTCTTACAGTAAAGAGTCCATAGTCTCACTGTTCTTACAGTACAGAGTCCATAGTCTCACTGCTCTTACAGTAAAGAGTCCATAGTCTCACTGCTCTTACATTAAAGAGCCCATAGTCTCACTGCTCTTACAGTAAAGAGCCCATAGTCTCACTGCTCTTACAGTAAAGAGTCCATAGTCTCACTGCTCTTACAGTATAGAGTCCATAGTCTCACTGCTCTTACAGTAAAGAGTCCATAGTCTCACTGCTCTTACAGTAAAGAGTCCATAGTCTCACTGCTCTTACCGTAAAGAGTCCATAGTCTCATTGCTCTTACAGTATAGAGTCCATAGTCTCACTGCTCTTACCGTAAAGAGTCCATAGTCTCACTGCTCTTACAGTATAGAGTCCATAGTCTCACTGCTCTTACAGTAAGAGTCCATAGTCTCACTGCTCTTACAGTAAAGAGTCCATAGTCTCACTGCTCTTACAGTAAATAGTCCACAGTCTCACTGCTCTTACAGTAAAGAGTCCATAGTCTCACTGCTCTTACAGTAGAGTCCATAGTCTCACTGCTCTTACAGTATAGAGTCCATAGTCTCACCGCTCTTACAGTAAAGAGTCCATAGTCTCACTGCTCTTACAGTATAGAGTCCATAGTCTCACTGCTCTTACAGTAAAGAGTCCATAGTCTCACTGCTCTTACAGTATAGAGTCCATAGTCTCACTGCTCTTACAGTATAGAGTCCATAGTCTCACTGCTCTTACAGTAAGAGTCCATAGTCTCACTGCTCTTACAGTAAGAGTCCATAGTCTCACTGCTCTTACAGTAAAGAGTCCATAGTCTCACTGCTCTTACAGTAAAGAGTCCATAGTCTCACTGCTCTTACAGTAAAGAGTCCATAGTCTCACTGCTCTTACAGTATAGAGTCCATAGTCTCACTGCTCTTACAGTAGAGTCCATAGTCTCACTGCTCTTACAGTAAGAGTCCATAGTCTCACTGCTCTTACAGTAAGAGTCCATAGTCTCACTGCTCTTACAGTAAGAGTCCATAGTCTCACTGCTCTTACAGTAAAGAGTCCATAGTCTCACTGCTCTTACAGTAAGAGTCCATAGTCTCACTGCTCTTACAGTAAGAGTCCATAGTCTCACTGCTCTTACAGTAAAGAGTCCATAGTCTCACTGCTCTTACAGTAAAGAGTCCATAGTCTCACTGCTCTTACAGTAAGAGTCCATAGTCTCACTGCTCTTACAGTAAAGAGTCCATAGTCTCACTGCTCTTACAGTAAAGAGTCCATAGTCTCACTGCTCTTACAGTAAAGAGTCCATAGTCTCACTGCTCTTACAGTAAAGAGTCCATAGTCTCACTGCTCTTACAGTAAAGAGTCCATAGTCTCACTGCTCTTACAGTAAAGAGTCCATAGTCTCACTGCTCTTACAGTAAAGAGTCCATAGTCTCACTGCTCTTACTGTAAGAGTCCATAGTCTCACTGCTCTTACAGTAAAGAGTCCATAGTCTCACTGCTCTTACAGTAAAGAGTCCATAGTCTCACTGCTCTTACAGTAGAGTCCATAGTCTCACTGCTCTTACAGTAAGAGTCAATAGTCTCACTGCTCTTACAGTAAAGTGTCCATAGTCTCACTGCTCTTACAGTAAAGAGTCCATAGTCTCACTGCTCTTACAGTAAAGAGTCCATAGTCTCACTGCTCTTACAGTAAAGAGTCCATAGTCTCACTGCTCTTACAGTAAAGAGTCCATAGTCTCACTGCTCTTACAGTAAAGAGTCCATAGTCTCACTGCTCTTACAGTAAAGAGTCCATAGTCTCACTGCTCTTACAGTAAGAGTCCATAGTCTCACTGCTCTTACAGTAAAGAGTCCATAGTCTCACTGCTCTTACAGTAAGAGTCCATAGTCTCACTGCTCTTACAGTAAAGAGTCCATAGTCTCACTGCTCTTACCGTAAAGAGTCCATAGTCTCACTGCTCTTACAGTAAAGAGTCCATAGTCTCACTGCTCTTACAGTAAAGAGTCCATAGTCTCACTGCTCTTACAGTAAGAGTCCATAGTCTCACTGCTCTTACAGTAAAGAGTCCATAGTCTCACTGCTCTTACAGTAAAGAGTCCATAGTCTCACTGCTCTTACAGTAAAGAGTCCATAGTCTCACTGCTCTTACAGTAAAGAGTCCATAGTCTCACTGCTCTTACAGTAAAGAGTCCATAGTCTCACTGCTCTTACAGTAAGAGTCCATAGTCTCACTGCTCTTACAGTAAAGAGTCCATAGTCTCACTGCTCTTACAGTAAAGAGTCCATAGTCTCACTGCTCTTACAGTAAAGAGTCCATAGTCTCACTGCTCTTACAGTAAAGAGTCCATAGTCTCACTGCTCTTACAGTAAAGAGTCCATAGTCTCACTGCTCTTACAGTAAGAGTCCATAGTCTCACTGCTCTTACAGTAAAGAGTCCATAGTCTCACTGCTCTTACAGTAAAGAGTCCATAGTCTCACTGCTCTTACAGTAAAGAGTCCATAGTCTCACTGCTCTTACAGTAAAGAGTCCATAGTCTCACTGCTCTTACAGTAAAGAGTCCATAGTCTCACTGCTCTTACAGTAAGAGTCCATAGTCTCACTGCTCTTACAGTAAAGAGTCCATAGTCTCACTGCTCTTACAGTAAAGAGTCCATAGTCTCACTGCTCTTACAGTAAAGAGTCCATAGTCTCACTGCTCTTACAGTAAAGAGTCCATAGTCTCACTGCTCTTACAGTAAAGAGTCCATAGTCTCACTGCTCTTACAGTAAAGAGTCCATAGTCTCACTGCTCTTACAGTAAGAGTCCATAGTCTCACTGCTCTTACAGTAAAGAGTCCATAGTCTCACTGCTCTTACAGTAAAGAGTCCATAGTCTCACTGCTCTTACAGTAAGAGTCCATAGTCTCACTGCTCTTACAGTAAAGAGTCCATAGTCTCACTGCTCTTACAGTAAAGAGTCCATAGTCTCACTGCTCTTACAGTAAGAGTCCATAGTCTCACTGCTCTTACAGTAAAGAGTCCATAGTCTCACTGCTCTTACAGTAAAGAGTCCATAGTCTCACTGCTCTTACAGTAAAGAGTCCATAGTCTCACTGCTCTTACAGTAAAGAATCCATAGTCTCACTGCTCTTACAGTAAGAGTCCATAGTCTCACTGCTCTTACAGTAAAGAGTCCATAGTCTCACTGCTCTGACAGTAAAGAGTCCATAGTCTCACTGCTCTTACAGTAAAGAGTCCATAGTCTCACTGCTCTTACAGTAAAGAGTCCATAGTCTCACTGCTCTTACAGTAAAGAGTCCATAGTCTCACTGCTCTTACAGTAAAGAGTCCATAGTCTCACTGCTCTTACAGTAAAGAGTCCATAGTCTCACTGCTCTTACAGTAAAGAGTCCATAGTCTCACTGCTCTTACAGTAAAGAGTCCATAGTCTCACTGCTCTTACAGTAAGAGTCCATAGTCTCACTGCTCTTACAGTAAAGAGTCCATAGTCTCACTGCTCTTACAGTAAAGAGTCCATAGTCTCACTGCTCTTACAGTAAAGAGTCCATAGTCTCACTGCTCTTACAGTAAAGAGTCCATAGTCTCACTGCTCTTACAGTAAAGAGTCCATAGTCTCACTGCTCTTACAGTAAAGAGTCCATAGTCTCACTGCTCTTACAGTAAAGAGTCCATAGTCTCACTGCTCTTACAGTAAGAGTCCATAGTCTCACTGCTCTTACAGTAAAGAGTCCATAGTCTCACTGCTCTTACAGTAAAGAGTCCATAGTCTCACTGCTCTTACAGTAAAGAGTCCATAGTCTCACTGCTCTTACAGTAAAGAGTCCATAGTCTCACTGCTCTTACAGTAAAGAGTCCATAGTCTCACTGCTCTTACAGTAAAGAGTCCATAGTCTCACTGCTCTTACAGTAAAGAGTCCATAGTCTCACTGCTCTTACAGTAAAGAGTCCATAGTCTCACTGCTCTTACAGTAAGAGTCCATAGTCTCACTGCTCTTACAGTAAAGAGTCCATAGTCTCACTGCTCTTACAGTAAAGAGTCCATAGTCTCACTGCTCTTACAGTAAAGAGTCCATAGTCTCACTGCTCTTACAGTAAAGAGTCCATAGTCTCACTGCTCTTACAGTAAGAGTCCATAGTCTCACTGCTCTTACAGTAAAGAGTCCATAGTCTCACTGCTCTTACAGTAAAGAGTCCATAGTCTCACTGCTCTTACAGTAAAGAGTCCATAGTCTCACTGCTCTTACAGTAAAGAGTCCATAGTCTCACTGCTCTTACAGTAAAGAGTCCATAGTCTCACTGCTCTTACAGTAAAGAGTCCATAGTCTCACTGCTCTTACAGTAAAGAGTCCATAGTCTCACTGCTCTTACAGTAAAGAGTCCATAGTCTCACTGCTCTTACAGTAAGAGTCCATAGTCTCACTGCTCTTACAGTAAAGAGTCCATAGTCTCACTGCTCTTACAGTAAAGAGTCCATAGTCTCACTGCTCTTACAGTAAAGAGTCCATAGTCTCACTGCTCTTACAGTAAAGAGTCCATAGTCTCACTGCTCTTACAGTAAAGAGTCCATAGTCTCACTGCTCTTACAGTAAAGAGTCCATAGTCTCACTGCTCTTACAGTAAAGAGTCCATAGTCTCACTGCTCTTACAGTAAAGAGTCCATAGTCTCACTGCTCTTACAGTAAAGAGTCCATAGTCTCACTGCTCTTACAGTAAAGAGTCCATAGTCTCACTGCTCTTACAGTAAAGAGTCCATAGTCTCACTGCTCTTACAGTAAAGAGTCCATAGTCTCACTGCTCTTACAGTAAAGAGTCCATAGTCTCACTGCTCTTACAGTAAGAGTCCATAGTCTCACTGCTCTTACAGTAAAGAGTCCATAGTCTCACTGCTCTTACAGTAAAGAGTCCATAGTCTCACTGCTCTTACAGTAAGAGTCCATAGTCTCACTGCTCTTACAGTAAAGAGTCCATAGTCTCACTGCTCTTACAGTAAAGAGTCCATAGTCTCACTGCTCTTACAGTAAAGAGTCCATAGTCTCACTGCTCTTACAGTAAAGAGTCCATAGTCTCACTGCTCTTACAGTAAAGAGTCCATAGTCTCACTGCTCTTACAGTAAAGAGTCCATAGTCTCACTGCTCTTACAGTAAAGAGTCCATAGTCTCACTGCTCTTACAGTAAGAGTCCATAGTCTCACTGCTCTTACAGTAAAGAGTCCATAGTCTCACTGCTCTTACAGTAAAGAGTCCATAGTCTCACTGCTCTTACAGTAAAGAGTCCATAGTCTCACTGCTCTTACAGTAAAGAGTCCATAGTCTCACTGCTCTTACAGTAAAGAGTCCATAGTCTCACTGCTCTTACAGTAAAGAGTCCATAGTCTCACTGCTCTTACAGTAAGAGTCCATAGTCTCACTGCTCTTACAGTAAAGAGTCCATAGTCTCACTGCTCTTACAGTAAGAGTCCATAGTCTCACTGCTCTTACAGTAAAGAGTCCATAGTCTCACTGCTCTTACAGTAAGAGTCCATAGTCTCACTGCTCTTACAGTAAAGAGTCCATAGTCTCACTGCTCTTACAGTAAAGAGTCCATAGTCTCACTGCTCTTACAGTAAAGAGTCCATAGTCTCACTGCTCTTACAGTAAAGAGTCCATAGTCTCACTGCTCTTACAGTAAAGAGTCCATAGTCTCACTGCTCTTACAGTAAAGAGTCCATAGTCTCACTGCTCTTACAGTAAAGAGTATAGTCTCACTGCTCTTACAGTAAAGAGTCCATAGTCTCACTGCTCTTACAGTAAAGAGTCCATAGTCTCACTGCTCTTACAGTAAAGAGTCCATAGTCTCACTGCTCTTACAGTAAAGAGTCCATAGTCTCAGCTCTTACAGTAGAGTCCATAGTCTCACTGCTCTTACAGTAAAGAGTCCATAGTCTCACTGCTCTTACAGTAAAGAGTCCATAGTCTCACTGCTCTTACAGTAAGAGTCCATAGTCTCACTGCTCTTACAGTAAAAGAGTCCATAGTCTCACTGCTTTAGTATAGCGTCCATAGTCTCACTGCTCTTACAGTATAGAGTCCATAGTCTCACTGCTCTTACAGTAAAGAGTCCATAGTCTCACTGCTCTTACAGTAAGAGTCCATAGTCTCACTGCTCTTACAGTAAAGAGTCCATAGTCTCACTGCTCTTACAGTAAAGAGTCCATAGTCTCACTGCTCTTACAGTAAAGAGTCCATAGTCTCACTGCTCTTACAGTAAAGAGTCCATAGTCTCACTGCTCTTACAGTAAAGAGTCCATAGTCTCACTGCTCTTACAGTAAAGAGTCCATAGTCTCACTGCTCTTACAGTAAGAGTCCATAGTCTCACTGCTCTTACAGTAAAGAGTCCATAGTCTCACTGCTCTTACAGTAAAGAGTCCATAGTCTCACTGCTCTTACAGTAAAGAGTCCATAGTCTCACTGCTCTTACAGTAAGAGTCCATAGTCTCACTGCTCTTACAGTAAGAGTCCATAGTCTCACTGCTCTTACAGTAAAGAGCCCATAGTCTCACTGCTCTTACAGTAAGAGTCCATAGTCTCACTGCTCTTACAGTAATAGAGTCCATAGTCTCACTGCTCTTACAGTAAAGAGTCCATAGTCTCACTGCTCTTACAGTAAAGAGTCCATAGTCTCACTGCTCTTACAGTAAAGAGTCCATAGTCTCACTGCTCCTACAGTAAAGAGTCCATAGTCTCACTGCTCTTACAGTAAAGAGTCCATAGTCTCACTGCTCTTACAGTAAAGAGTCCATAGTCTCACTGCTCTTACAGTAAAGAGTCCATAGTCTCACTGCTCTTACAGTAAAGAGTCCATAGTCTCACTGCTCTTACAGTAAAGAGTCCATAGTCTCACTGCTCTTACAGTAAAGAGTCCATAGTCTCACTGCTCTTACAGTAAAGAGTCCATAGTCTCACTGCTCTTACAGTAAAGAGTCCATAGTCTCACTGCTCTTACAGTAAAGAGTCCATAGTCTCACTGCTCTTACAGTAAGAGTCCATAGTCTCACTGCTCTTACAGTAAAGAGTCCATAGTCTCACTGCTCTTACAGTAAAGAGTCCATAGTCTCACTGCTCTTACAGTAAAGAGTCCATAGTCTCACTGCTCTTACAGTAAAGAGTCCATAGTCTCACTGCTCTTACAGTAAAGAGTCCATAGTCTCACTGCTCTTACAGTAAAGAGTCCATAGTCTCACTGCTCTTACAGTAAAGAGTCCATAGTCTCACTGCTCTTACAGTAAAGAGTCCATAGTCTCACTGCTCTTACAGTAAAGAGTCCATAGTCTCACTGCTCTTACAGTAAAGAGTCCATAGTCTCACTGCTCTTACAGTAAGAGTCCATAGTCTCACTGCTCTTACAGTAAAGAGTCCATAGTCTCACTGCTCTTACAGTAAAGAGTCCATAGTCTCACTGCTCTTACAGTAAAGAGTCCATAGTCTCACTGCTCTTACAGTAAAGAGTCCATAGTCTCACTGCTCTTACAGTAAAGAGTCCATAGTCTCACTGCTCTTACAGTAAAGAGTCCATAGTCTCACTGCTCTTACAGTAAGAGTCCATAGTCTCACTGCTCTTACAGTAAAGAGTCCATAGTCTCACTGCTCTTACAGTAAAGAGTCCATAGTCTCACTGCTCTTACAGTAAAGAGTCCATAGTCTCACTGCTCTTACAGTAAAGAGTCCATAGTCTCACTGCTCTTACAGTAAGAGTCCATAGTCTCACTGCTCTTACAGTAAAGAGTCCATAGTCTCACTGCTCTTACAGTAAGAGTCCATAGTCTCACTGCTCTTACAGTAAAGAGTCCATAGTCTCACTGCTCTTACAGTAAAGAGTCCATAGTCTCACTGCTCTTACAGTAAAGAGTCCATAGTCTCACTGCTCTTACAGTAAAGAGTCCATAGTCTCACTGCTCTTACAGTAGAGTCCATAGTCTCACTGCTCTTACAGTAAGAGTCCATAGTCTCACTGCTCTTACAGTAAAGAGTTCATAGTCTCACTGCTCTTACAGTAAAGAGTCCATAGTCTCACTGCTCTTACAGTAAAGAGTCCATAGTCTCACTGCTCTTACAGTAAGAGTCCATAGTCTCACTGCTCTTACAGTAAAGAGTCCATAGTCTCACTGCTCTTACAGTAAAGAGTCCATAGTCTCACTGCTCTTACAGTAAAGAGTCCATAGTCTCACTGCTCTTACAGTAGAGTCCATAGTCTCACTGCTCTTACAGTAAAGAGTCCATAGTCTCACTGCTCTTACAGTAAAGAGTCCATAGTCTCACTGCTCTTACAGTAAAGAGTCCATAGTCTCACTGCTCTTACAGTAAAGAGTCCATAGTCTCACTGCTCTTACAGTAGAGTCCATAGTCTCACTGCTCTTACAGTAAAGAGTCCATAGTCTCACTGCTCTTACAGTAAAGAGTCCATAGTCTCACTGCTCTTACAGTAAGAGTCCATAGTCTCACTGCTCTTACAGTAAAGAGTCCATAGTCTCACTGCTCTTACAGTAAAGAGTCCATAGTCTCACTGCTCTTACAGTAAAGAGTCCATAGTCTCACTGCTCTTACAGTAAGAGTCCATAGTCTCACTGCTCTTACAGTAGAGTCCATAGTCTCACTGCTCTTACAGTAAAGAGTCCATAGTCTCACTGCTCTTACAGTAAAGAGTCCATAGTCTCACTGCTCTTACAGTATAGAGTCCATAGTCTCACTGCTCTTACAGTAAAGAGTCCATAGTCTCACTGCTCTTACAGTAAAGAGTCCATAGTCTCACTGCTCTTACAGTAGAGTCCATAGTCTCACTGCTCTTACAGTAAAGAGTCCATAGTCTCACTGCTCTTACTGTAAGAGTCCATAGTCTCACTGCTCTTACAGTAAAGAGTCCATAGTCTCACTGCTCTTACAGTAAAGAGTCCATAGTCTCACTGCTCTTACAGTAAAGAGTCCATAGTCTCACTGCTCTTACAGTAAGAGTCCATAGTCTCACTGCTCTTACAGTAAAGAGTCCATAGTCTCACTGCTCTTACAGTAAAGAGTCCATAGTCTCACTGCTCTTACAGTAAAGAGTCCATAGTCTCACTGCTCTTACAGTAAAGAGTCCATAGTCTCACTGCTCTTACAGTAAAGAGTCCATAGTCTCACTGCTCTTACAGTAAAGAGTCCATAGTCTCACTGCTCTTACAGTAAAGAGTCCATAGTCTCACTGCTCTTACAGTAGAGTCCATAGTCTCACTGCTCTTACAGTAAAGAGTCCATAGTCTCACTGCTCTTACAGTAAAGAGTCCATAGTCTCACTGCTCTTACAGTAAAGAGTCCATAGTCTCACTGCTCTTACAGTAAAGAGTCCATAGTCTCACTGCTCTTACAGTAAAGAGTCCATAGTCTCACTGCTCTTACAGTAAAGAGTCCATAGTCTCACTGCTCTTACAGTAAAGAGTCCATAGTCTCACTGCTCTTACAGTAAAGAGTCCATAGTCTCACTGCTCTTACAGTAAAGAGTCCATAGTCTCACTGCTCTTACAGTAAAGAGTCCATAGTCTCACTGCTCTTACAGTAAAGAGTCCATAGTCTCACTGCTCTTACAGTAAAGAGTCCATAGTCTCACTGCTCTTACAGTAAAGAGTCCATAGTCTCACTGCTCTTACAGTAAAGAGTCCATAGTCTCACTGCTCTTACAGTAAAGAGTCCATAGTCTCACTGCTCTTACAGTAAAGAGTCCATAGTCTCACTGCTCTTACAGTAAAGAGTCCATAGTCTCACTGCTCTTACAGTAAAGAGTCCATAGTCTCACTGCTCTTACAGTAAAGAGTCCATAGTCTCACTGCTCTTACAGTAAAGAGTCCATAGTCTCACTGCTCTTACAGTAAAGAGTCCATAGTCTCACTGCTCTTACAGTAAAGAGTCCATAGTCTCACTGCTCTTACAGTAAAGAGTCCATAGTCTCACTGCTCTTACAGTAAAGAGTCCATAGTCTCACTGCTCTTACAGTAAGAGTCCATAGTCTCACTGCTCTTACAGTAAAGAGTCCATAGTCTCACTGCTCTTACAGTAAAGAGTCCATAGTCTCACTGCTCTTACAGTAAGAGTCCATAGTCTCACTGCTCTTACAGTAAAGAGTCCATAGTCTCACTGCTCTTACAGTAAAGAGTCCATAGTCTCACTGCTCTTACAGTAAAGAGTCCATAGTCTCACTGCTCTTACAGTAAAGAGTCCATAGTCTCACTGCTCTTACAGTAAAGAGTCCATAGTCTCACTGCTCTTACAGTAAAGAGTCCATAGTCTCACTGCTCTTACAGTAAAGAGTCCATAGTCTCACTGCTCTTACAGTAAAGAGTCCATAGTCTCACTGCTCTTACAGTAAAGAGTCCATAGTCTCACTGCTCTTACAGTAAAGAGTCCATAGTCTCACTGCTCTTACAGTAAAGAGTCCATAGTCTCACTGCTCTTACAGTAGAGTCCATAGTCTCACTGCTCTTACAGTAAAGAGTCCATAGTCTCACTGCTCTTACAGTAAAGAGTCCATAGTCTCACTGCTCTTACAGTAAAGAGTCCATAGTCTCACTGCTCTTACAGTAAAGAGTCCATAGTCTCACTGCTCTTACAGTAAAGAGTCCATAGTCTCACTGCTCTTACAGTAAAGAGTCCATAGTCTCACTGCTCTTACAGTAAAGAGTCCATAGTCTCACTGCTCTTACAGTAAAGAGTCCATAGTCTCACTGCTCTTACAGTAAAGAGTCCATAGTCTCACTGCTCTTACAGTAAAGAGTCCATAGTCTCACTGCTCTTACAGTAAAGAGTCCATAGTCTCACTGCTCTTACAGTAAAGAGTCCATAGTCTCACTGCTCTTACAGTAGAGTCCATAGTCTCACTGCTCTTACAGTAAAGAGTCCATAGTCTCACTGCTCTTACAGTAAAGAGTCCATAGTCTCACTGCTCTTACAGTAAAGAGTCCATAGTCTCACTGCTCTTACAGTAAAGAGTCCATAGTCTCACTGCTCTTACAGTAAAGAGTCCATAGTCTCACTGCTCTTACAGTAAAGAGTCCATAGTCTCACTGCTCTTACAGTAAAGAGTCCATAGTCTCACTGCTCTTACAGTAAAGAGTCCATAGTCTCACTGCTCTTACAGTAAGAGTCCATAGTCTCACTGCTCTTACAGTAAAGAGTCCATAGTCTCACTGCTCTTACAGTAAAGAGTCCATAGTCTCACTGCTCTTACAGTAAAGAGTCCATAGTCTCACTGCTCTTACAGTAAAGAGTCCATAGTCTCACTGCTCTTACAGTAAGAGTCCATAGTCTCACTGCTCTTACAGTAAGAGTCCATAGTCTCACTGCTCTTACAGTAAAGAGTCCATAGTCTCACTGCTCTTACAGTAAAGAGTCCATAGTCTCACTGCTCTTACAGTAAAGAGTCCATAGTCTCACTGCTCTTACAGTAAAGAGTCCATAGTCTCACTGCTCTTACAGTAAAGAGTCCATAGTCTCACTGCTCTTACAGTAAAGAGTCCATAGTCTCACTGCTCTTACAGTAAGAGTCCATAGTCTCACTGCTCTTACAGTAAAGAGTCCATAGTCTCACTGCTCTTACAGTAAAGAGTCCATAGTCTCACTGCTCTTACAGTAAAGAGTCCATAGTCTCACTGCTCTTACAGTAGAGTCCATAGTCTCACTGCTCTTACAGTAAAGAGTCCATAGTCTCACTGCTCTTACAGTAAAGAGTCCATAGTCTCACTGCTCTTACAGTAAAGAGTCCATAGTCTCACTGCTCTTACAGTAAAGAGTCCATAGTCTCACTGCTCTTACAGTAAAGAGTCCATAGTCTCACTGCTCTTACAGTAAAGAGTCCATAGTCTCACTGCTCTTACAGTAAAGAGTCCATAGTCTCACTGCTCTTACAGTAAAGAGTCCATAGTCTCACTGCTCTTACAGTAAAGAGTCCATAGTCTCACTGCTCTTACAGTAAAGAGTCCATAGTCTCACTGCTCTTACAGTAGAGTCCATAGTCTCACTGCTCTTACAGTAAAGAGTCCATAGTCTCACTGCTCTTACAGTAAAGAGTCCATAGTCTCACTGCTCTTACAGTAAAGAGTCCATAGTCTCACTGCTCTTACAGTAAAGAGTCCATAGTCTCACTGCTCTTACAGTAAAGAGTCCATAGTCTCACTGCTCTTACAGTAAAGAGTCCATAGTCTCACTGCTCTTACAGTAAGAGTCCATAGTCTCACTGCTCTTACAGTAAAGAGTCCATAGTCTCACTGCTCTTACAGTAAAGAGTCCATAGTCTCACTGCTCTTACAGTAAAGAGTCCATAGTCTCACTGCTCTTACAGTAAAGAGTCCATAGTCTCACTGCTCTTACAGTAAAGAGTCCATAGTCTCACTGCTCTTACAGTAAAGAGTCCATAGTCTCACTGCTCTTACAGTAAAGAGTCCATAGTCTCACTGCTCTTACAGTAAAGAGTCCATAGTCTCACTGCTCTTACAGTAAAGAGTCCATAGTCTCACTGCTCTTACAGTAAAGAGTCCATAGTCTCACTGCTCTTACAGTAAAGAGTCCATAGTCTCACTGCTCTTACAGTAAAGAGTCCATAGTCTCACTGCTCTTACAGTAAAGAGTCCATAGTCTCACTGCTCTTACAGTAAAGAGTCCATAGTCTCACTGCTCTTACAGTAAAGAGTCCATAGTCTCACTGCTCTTACAGTAAAGAGTCCATAGTCTCACTGCTCTTACAGTAAAGAGTCCATAGTCTCACTGCTCTTACAGTAAAGAGTCCATAGTCTCACTGCTCTTACAGTAAAGAGTCCATAGTCTCACTGCTCTTACAGTAAAGAGTCCATAGTCTCACTGCTCTTACAGTAAGAGTCCATAGTCTCACTGCTCTTACAGTAAAGAGTCCATAGTCTCACTGCTCTTACAGTAAAGAGTCCATAGTCTCACTGCTCTTACAGTAAAGAGTCCATAGTCTCACTGCTCTTACAGTAAAGAGTCCATAGTCTCACTGCTCTTACAGTAAAGAGTCCATAGTCTCACTGCTCTTACAGTAAAGAGTCCATAGTCTCACTGCTCTTACAGTAAAGAGTCCATAGTCTCACTGCTCTTACAGTAAAGAGTCCATAGTCTCACTGCTCTTACAGTAAAGAGTCCATAGTCTCACTGCTCTTACAGTAAAGAGTCCATAGTCTCACTGCTCTTACAGTAAAGAGTCCATAGTCTCACTGCTCTTACAGTAAAGAGTCCATAGTCTCACTGCTCTTACAGTAAAGAGTCCATAGTCTCACTGCTCTTACAGTAAAGAGTCCATAGTCTCACTGCTCTTACAGTAAGAGTCCATAGTCTCACTGCTCTTACAGTAAAGAGTCCATAGTCTCACTGCTCTTACAGTAAAGAGTCCATAGTCTCACTGCTCTTACAGTAAAGAGTCCATAGTCTCACTGCTCTTACAGTAAAGAGTCCATAGTCTCACTGCTCTTACAGTAAAGAGTCCATAGTCTCACTGCTCTTACAGTAAAGAGTCCATAGTCTCACTGCTCTTACAGTAAAGAGTCCATAGTCTCACTGCTCTTACAGTAAAGAGTCCATAGTCTCACTGCTCTTACAGTAGAGTCCATAGTCTCACTGCTCTTACAGTAAAGAGTCCATAGTCTCACTGCTCTTACAGTAAAGAGTCCATAGTCTCACTGCTCTTACAGTAAAGAGCCCATAGTCTCACTGCTCTTACAGTAAAGAGTCCATAGTCTCACTGCTCTTACAGTAAAGAGTCCATAGTCTCACTGCTCTTACAGTAAAGAGTCCATAGTCTCACTGCTCTTACAGTAAAGAGTCCATAGTCTCACTGCTCTTACAGTAAAGAGTCCATAGTCTCACTGCTCTTACAGTAGAGTCCATAGTCTCACTGCTCTTACAGTATAGAGTCCATAGTCTCACTGCTCTTACAGTAAAGAGTCCATAGTCTCACTGCTCTTACAGTAAGAGTCCATAGTCTCACTGCTCTTACAGTAAAGAGTCCATAGTCTCACTGCTCTTACAGTAAAGAGTCCATAGTCTCACTGCTCTTACAGTATAGAGTCCATAGTCTCACTGCTCTTACAGTAAAGAGTCCATAGTCTCACTGCTCTTACAGTAAAGAGTCCATAGTCTCACTGCTCTTACAGTAAAGAGTCCATAGTCTCACTGCTCTTACAGTAAAGAGTCCATAGTCTCACTGCTCTTACAGTAAAGAGTCCATAGTCTCACTGCTCTTACAGTAAAGAGTCCATAGTCTCACTGCTCTTACAGTAAAGTCCATAGTCTCACTGCTCTTACAGTAAAGAGTCCATAGTCTCACTGCTCTTACAGTAAAGAGTCCATAGTCTCACTGCTCTTACAGTAAAGAGTCCATAGTCTCACTGCTCTTACAGTAAAGAGTCCATAGTCTCACTGCTCTTACAGTAAAGAGTCCATAGTCTCACTGCTCTTACAGTAAAGAGTCCATAGTCTCACTGCTCTTACAGTAAAGAGTCCATAGTCTCACTGCTCTTACAGTAAAGAGTCCATAGTCTCACTGCTCTTACAGTAAAGAGTCCATAGTCTCACTGCTCTTACAGTAAAGAGTCCATAGTCTCACTGCTCTTACAGTAAAGAGTCCATAGTCTCACTGCTCTTACAGTAAAGAGTCCATAGTCTCACTGCTCTTACAGTAAAGAGTCCATAGTCTCACTGCTCTTACAGTAAAGAGTCCATAGTCTCACTGCTCTTACAGTAAAGAGTCCATAGTCTCACTGCTCTTACAGTAAAGAGTCCATAGTCTCACTGCTCTTACAGTAAAGAGTCCATAGTCTCACTGCTCTTACAGTAAAGAGTCCATAGTCTCACTGCTCTTACAGTAAAGAGTCCATAGTCTCACTGCTCTTACAGTAAAGAGTCCATAGTCTCACTGCTCTTACAGTAAAGAGTCCATAGTCTCACTGCTCTTACAGTAAAGAGTCCATAGTCTCACTGCTCTTACAGTAAAGAGTCCATAGTCTCACTGCTCTTACAGTAAAGAGTCCATAGTCTCACTGCTCTTACAGTAAAGAGTCCATAGTCTCACTGCTCTTACAGTAAAGAGTCCATAGTCTCACTGCTCTTACAGTAAAGAGTCCATAGTCTCACTGCTCTTACAGTAAAGAGTCCATAGTCTCACTGCTCTTACAGTAAAGAGTCCATAGTCTCACTGCTCTTACAGTAAAGAGTCCATAGTCTCACTGCTCTTACAGTAAAGAGTCCATAGTCTCACTGCTCTTACAGTAAAGAGTCCATAGTCTCACTGCTCTTACAGTAAAGAGTCCATAGTCTCACTGCTCTTACAGTAAAGAGTCCATAGTCTCACTGCTCTTACAGTAAGAGTCCATAGTCTCACTGCTCTTACAGTAAAGAGTCCATAGTCTCACTGCTCTTACAGTAAAGAGTCCATAGTCTCACTGCTCTTACAGTAAAGAGTCCATAGTCTCACTGCTCTTACAGTAAAGAGTCCATAGTCTCACTGCTCTTACAGTAAAGAGTCCATAGTCTCACTGCTCTTACAGTAAAGAGTCCATAGTCTCACTGCTCTTACAGTAAAGAGTCCATAGTCTCACTGCTCTTACAGTAAAGAGTCCATAGTCTCACTGCTCTTACAGTAAAGAGTCCATAGTCTCACTGCTCTTACAGTAAAGAGTCCATAGTCTCACTGCTCTTACAGTAAGAGTCCATAGTCTCACTGCTCTTACAGTAAAGAGTCCATAGTCTCACTGCTCTTACAGTAAAGAGTCCATAGTCTCACTGCTCTTACAGTAAAGAGTCCATAGTCTCACTGCTCTTACAGTAAAGAGTCCATAGTCTCACTGCTCTTACAGTAAAGAGTCCATAGTCTCACTGCTCTTACAGTAAAGAGTCCATAGTCTCACTGCTCTTACAGTAAAGAGTCCATAGTCTCACTGCTCTTACAGTAAAGAGTCCATAGTCTCACTGCTCTTACAGTAAAGAGTCCATAGTCTCACTGCTCTTACAGTAAAGAGTCCATAGTCTCACTGCTCTTACAGTAAAGAGTCCATAGTCTCACTGCTCTTACAGTAAAGAGTCCATAGTCTCACTGCTCTTACAGTAAAGAGTCCATAGTCTCACTGCTCTTACAGTAAAGAGTCCATAGTCTCACTGCTCTTACAGTAAAGAGTCCATAGTCTCACTGCTCTTACAGTAGAGTCCATAGTCTCACTGCTCTTACAGTAAAGAGTCCATAGTCTCACTGCTCTTACAGTAAAGAGTCCATAGTCTCACTGCTCTTACAGTAAAGAGTCCATAGTCTCACTGCTCTTACAGTAAAGAGTCCATAGTCTCACTGCTCTTACAGTAAAGAGTCCATAGTCTCACTGCTCTTACAGTAAAGAGTCCATAGTCTCACTGCTCTTACAGTAAAGAGTCCATAGTCTCACTGCTCTTACAGTAAAGAGTCCATAGTCTCACTGCTCTTACAGTAAAGAGTCCATAGTCTCACTGCTCTTACAGTAAAGAGTCCATAGTCTCACTGCTCTTACAGTAAAGAGTCCATAGTCTCACTGCTCTTACAGTAAAGAGTCCATAGTCTCACTGCTCTTACAGTAAAGAGTCCATAGTCTCACTGCTCTTACAGTAAAGAGTCCATAGTCTCACTGCTCTTACAGTAAAGAGTCCATAGTCTCACTGCTCTTACAGTAAAGAGTCCATAGTCTCACTGCTCTTACAGTAAAGAGTCCATAGTCTCACTGCTCTTACAGTAAAGAGTCCATAGTCTCACTGCTCTTACAGTAAAGAGTCCATAGTCTCACTGCTCTTACAGTAAAGAGTCCATAGTCTCACTGCTCTTACAGTAAAGAGTCCATAGTCTCACTGCTCTTACAGTAAAGAGTCCATAGTCTCACTGCTCTTACAGTAAAGAGTCCATAGTCTCACTGCTCTTACAGTAAAGAGTCCATAGTCTCACTGCTCTTACAGTAAAGAGTCCATAGTCTCACTGCTCTTACAGTAAAGAGTCCATAGTCTCACTGCTCTTACAGTAAAGAGTCCATAGTCTCACTGCTCTTACAGTAAAGAGTCCATAGTCTCACTGCTCTTACAGTAAAGAGTCCATAGTCTCACTGCTCTTACAGTAAAGAGTCCATAGTCTCACTGCTCTTACAGTAAGAGTCCATAGTCTCACTGCTCTTACAGTAAAGAGTCCATAGTCTCACTGCTCTTACAGTGTTAGAGTCCATAGTCTCACT
>NW_024400300.1:0-38346 GCF_905171765.1 Bufo bufo
ATCAGCACTGTGGTTGGCATTATTATAGCAGCACTGTGGCTGGAACTATTATATCAGCACTGTGGCTGGCACTTTTATATCAGCAGTATGGCTGGCACTATTATATCAGCACTATGTATGGCACTATTATATCAGCACTATGGCTGGCACTATTATATCAGCACTGTGGCTGGCACTATTATAGCAGTACTGTGTCTGGCACTATTATATCATACTGTGGCTGGCACTATTATATCAGCATTGTGGCTGGCACTATTATATCAGCACTGTGGCTGGCACTATTATATCAGCAGCATGGCTGGCACTATTATATCAGCAGCATGGCTGGCACTATTATATCAGCACTATGGCTGGCACTATTATATCACACTATGATTGACACTATTATATCAGCATTGTGGCTGGCACTATTATATCAGCACTGTGGCTGGCACTATTATAGCATCACTGTGTCTGGCACTATTATATCAGCACTGTGTCTGGCACTATTATATCAGCACTGTGTCTGGCACTATTATATCAGCATTGGGGCTGGCACTATTATATCAGCACTGTGTCTGGCACTATTATATCAGCACTGTGTCTGGCACTATTATATCAGTATTGTGGCTGGCACTATTATATCAGTAGTATGGCTGGCACTATTATATCAGCACTGTGACTGGCACTATTATATCATCACTGTGGCTGGCACTATTATATCAGTATTGTGGCTGGCACTATTATATCAGCAGTATGACTGGCACTATTATATCAGCACTGTGGCTGGCACTATTATATCAGCAGTATGGCTGGCACTATTATATCAGCACTGTGACTGGCACTATTATATCATCACTGTGGCTGGCACTATTATCAGCAGTATGACTGGCACTATTATATCAGCACTGTGGCTGGCACTATTATATCAGCAGTATGGCTGGCACTATTATATCAGCAGTATGGCTGGCACTATTATATCAGCACTGTGGCTGGCACTATTATATCAGCACTGTGGCTGGCACTATTATAGCAGCACTGTGGCTGGCACTATTATATCAGCACTGTGGCTGGCACTATTATATCAGCACTGTGTATGGCACTATTATATCACACTGTGGCTGGCACTATTATATCAGCACTGTGGCTGGCACTATTATATCAGCACTATGGCCGGCACTATTATATCAGCACTGTGGCTGGCACTTTTATATCAGCAGTATGGCTGGCACTATTTTATCAGCACTGTGGCTGGCACTATTATATCAGCACTGTGGCTGGCACTATTATAGCAGCACTATGGCTGGCACTATTATATCAGCAGTATGGCTGGCACTATTATATCACACTGTGGCTGGCACTATTTTATCAGCACTGTGGCTGGCACTATTATATCAGCACTGTGGCTGGCACTATTATATCAGCACTATGGCTGGCACTATTATATAATCTATATTGTCGGTAATATTATATTAGCACTATAATTTGTATTATTCTATGAACACTATCGCTTACTGTATTATATAAGCACTGTGGCTGACATTATATTAGCACTGGTTGGCACTATTATATTATTACACTGCTCAAAAAAATAAAGGGAACACAAAAATAACACATCCTAGATCTGAATTAATTAAATATTCTTCTGAAATACTTTGTTCTTTACATAGTTGAATGTGCTGACAACAAAATCACACAAAAATAGAAAAATGTAAATCAAATTTTTCAACCCATGGAGGTCTGGATTTGGAGTCACACTCAAAATTAAAGTGGAAAAACACACTACAGGCTGATCCAACTTTGATGTAATGTCCTTAAAACAAGTCAAAATGAGGCTCAGTAGTGTGTGTGGCCTCCACGTGCCTGTATGACCTCCCTACAACGCCTGTGCATGCTCCTTATGAGGTGGCGGACGGTCTCCTGAGGGATCTCCTCCTAGACCTGGACTAAAGCATCTGCCAACTCCTGGACAGTCTGTGGTGCAACGTGACGTTGGTGGATAGAGCGAGACGTGATGTCCCAGATGTGCTCAATTGGATTCAGGTCTGGGGAACGGGCGGGCCAGTCCATAGCATCAATGCCTTCGTCTTGCAGGAACTGCTGACACACTCCAGCCACATGAGGTCTAGCATTGTCTTGCATTAGGAGGAACCCAGGGCCAACCGCACCAGCATATGGTCTCACAAGGGGTCTGAGGATCTCATCTCGGTACCTAATGGCAGTCAGGCTACCTCTGGCGAGCACATGGAGGGCTGTGCGGCCCTCCAAAGAAATGCCACCCCACACCATTACTGACCCAATGCCAAACCGGTCATGCTGGAGGATGTTGCAGGCAGCAGAACGTTCTCCACGGCATCTCCAGACTCTGTCACGTCTGTCACATGTGCTCAGTGTGAACCTGCTTTCATCTGTGAAGAGCACAGGGCGCCAGTGGCGAATTTGCCAATCTTGGTGTTCTCTGGCAAATGCCAAACGTCCTGCACGGTGTTGGGCTGTAAGCACAACCCCCACCTGTGGACGTCGGGCCCTCATATCACCCTCATGGAGTCTGTTTCTGACCGTTTGAGCAGACACATGCACATTTGTGGCCTGCTGGAGGTCATTTTGCAGGGCTCTGGCAGTGCTCCTCCTGTTCCTCCTTGCACAAAGGCGGAGGTAGCGGTCCTGCTGCTGGGTTGTTGCCCTCCTACGGCCTCCTCCACGTCTCCTGATGTACTGGCCTGTCTCCTGGTAGCGCCTACATGCTCTGGACACTACGCTGACAGACACAGCAAACCTTCTTGCCACAGCTCACATTGATGTGCCATCCTGGATAAGCTGCACTACCTGAGCCACTTGTGTGGGTTGTAGACTCCGTCTCATGCTACCACTAGAGTGAAAGCACCGCCAGCATTCAAAAGTGACCAAAACATCAACCAGGAAGCATAGGAACTGAGAAGTGGTCTGTGGTCACCACCTGCAGAACCACTCCTTTATTGGGGGTGTCTTGCTAATTGCCTATAATTTCCACCTGTTGTCTATCCCATTTGCACAACAGCATGTGAGATTGATTGTCACTCAGTGTTGCTTCCTAAGTGGACAGTTTGATTTCACAGAAGTGCGATTGACTTGGAGTTACATCGTGTTGTTTAAGTGTTCCCTTTATTTGAGCAGTGTATATGAGCATTGTGGCTGGCTCGATTCTATGGGCACTATGCTTGGCAGTATAACATGGGCACCACGCACCCTATAAGGGCACTATAGCTGTTAGTTTTATGTGGGTATTATTACTGATGCTATTATATCGACATTTTGGCTGACATTATAATAATGCCTCTATAGCTGATGCTACTGTTTGACCTTTGTATAATAGTATTATTTAGGCCTGGTATGATACTGTTGAACACTATAGCTGGCACCATGGCACTGTTATATGATCACTATGGCTGGCACCATGGCACTGTTATATAATCACTATGGCTGGCACCATGGCACTGTTATATGAACACTATGGCTGGCACCATGGCACTGTTATATGATCACTATGGATGGCACCATGGCACTGTTATATGATCACTATAGCTGGCACCGTGGCACTGTTATATGATCACTATAACTGGCACCATGGCACTGTTATAGGATCACTATGGCTGGCACCATGGCACTGTTATATGATCACTATAACTGGCACCATGGTTCTTTTATATGATCACTATAGTTGGCACCATGGCACTGTTATAGGAACACTATAGCTGGCACCATGGCACTGTTATATGAGCACTGTGGTTGGCACCATAGCTCTGTTATATGAACACTATGGCTGGCACCATGGCACTGTTATATGAACACTATGGCTGGCACCATGGCACTGTTATATGATTACTACGGCTGGCACCATGGCACTGTTATATGAGCACTATGGCTGGCACCATGGCACTGTTATATGATCACTATGGCTGGCACCATGGCACTGTTATATGAACACTATGGCTGGCACCATGGCACTGTTATATGATTACTATGGCTGGCACCATGGCACTGTTATATGAGCACTATGGCTGGCACCATGGCACTGTTATATGATCACTATGGCTGGCACCATGGCACTGTTATATGAACACTATGGCTGGCACCATGGCACTGTTATATGATTACTATGGCTGGCACCATGGCACTGTTATATGAGCACTATGGCTGGCACCATGGCACTGTTATATGATCACTATGGTTGACACAATGGCACTGTTATATGATCACTATGGCTGGCACCATGGCACTGTTATATGAGCATTATGGCTGGCACAATGGCACTGTTATATAATCACTATGGCTGGCACCATGGCACTGTTATATGATCCCTATGGCTGGCACCATGGCTCTATTATATGATCACTATGGCTGGCACCATGGCACTGTTATATGATCACTATAGCTGGCACCATGGCACTGTTATATGAACACTATGGCTGGCACCATGGCACTGTTATATAATCACTATGGCTGGCACCATGGCACTGTTATATGATCACTATAGCTGGCACCGTGGCACTGTTATATGATCACTATAACTGGCACCATGGCACTGTTATAGGATCACTATGGCTGGCACCATGGCACTGTTATATGATCACTATAACTGGCACCATGGTTCTTTTATATGATCACTATAGCTGGCACCATGGCACTGTTATAGGAACACTATAGCTTGCACCATGGCACTGTTATATGAGCACTGTGGTTGGCACCATAGCTCTGTTATATGATCACTATAACTGGCACCATGGCACTGTTATATAAGCACTATGGCTGGCACCATGGCACTGTTATATGAACACTATGGCTGGCACCATGGCACTGTTATATGATTACTATGGCTGGCACCATGGCACTGTTATATGAACACTATGGCTGGCACCATGGCACTGTTATATGATTACTATGGCTGGCACCATGGCACTGTTATATGATCACTATGGCTGGCACCATGGCACTGTTATATAATCACTATGGCTGGCACCATGGCACTGTTATATGAACACTATGGCTGGCACCATGGCACTGTTATATGATCACTATGGATGGCACCATGGCACTGTTATATGATCACTATAGCTGGCACCGTGGCACTGTTATATAATCACTATGGCTGGCACCATGGCACTGTTATATTATCACTATGGCTGGCACCATGGCACTGTTATATGATCACTATAGCTGGCACTGTGGCACTGTTATATGATCACTATAACTGGCACCATGGCACTGTTATAGGATCACTATGGCTGGCACCATGGCACTGTTATATGATCACTATAACTGGCACCATGGTTCATTAATATGATCACTATAGCTGGCACCATGGCACTGTTATAGGAACACTATAGCTGGCACCATGGCACTGTTATATGAGCACTGTGGTTGGCACCATAGCTCTGTTATATGAACACTATAGTTAGCACCATAGCTCTGTTATATGAGCACTATGGCTGGCACCATGGCACTGTTATATGAACACTATGGCTGGCACCATGGCACTGTTATATGATTACTATGGCTGGCACCATGGCACTGTTATATGAGCACTATGGCTGGCACAATGGCACTGTTATATAATCACTATGGCTGGCACCATGGCACTGTTATATGATCACTATGGTTGACACAATGGCACTGTTATATGATCACTATGGCTGGCACCATGGCACTGTTATATGAGCATTATGGCTGGCACAATGGCACTGTTATATAATCACTATGGCTGGCACCATGGCACTGTTATATGATCACTATGGCTGGCACCATGGCACTGTTATATGAACACTATGGCTGGCACCATGGCACTGTTATATAATCACTATGGCTGGCACCATGGCACTGTTATATGATCACTATAGCTGGCACCGTGGCACTGTTATATGATCACTATAACTGGCACCATGGCACTGTTATATGATCACTATAACTGGCACCATGGTTCTTTTATATGATCACTATAGCTGGCACCATGGCACTGTTATAGGAACACTATAGCTGGCACCATGGCACTGTTATATGAGCACTGTGGTTGGCACCATAGCTCTGTTATATGATCACTATAACTGGCACCATGGCACTGTTATATAAGCACTATGGCTGGCACCATGGCACTGTTATATGAACACTATGGCTGGCACCATGGCACTGTTATATGATTACTATGGCTGGCACCATGGCACTGTTATATGATTACTATGGCTGGCACAATGGCACTGTTATATAATAACTATGGCTGGCACCATGGCACTGTTATATGATCACTATGGCTGGCACCATGGCACTGTTATATGAGCATTATGGCTGGCACAATGGCACTGTTATATAATCACTATGGCTGGCACCATGGCACTGTTATATGATCCCTATGGCTGGCACCATGGCTCTATTATATGATCACTATGGCTGGCACCATGGCACTGTTATATGATCACTATAGCTGGCACCATGGCACTGTTATATGATCACTATGGCTGGCACCATGGCACTGTTATAGGAACACTATAGCTGGCACCATGGCACTGTTATATGATCACTATGGCTGCCACCATGGCACTGTTATATGATCACTATAGCTGGCACCATAGCTCTGTTATATGAACACTATAGTTAGCACCATAGCTCTGTTATATGATCACTATAACTGGCACCATGGCACTGTTATATGAGCACTATGGCTGGCACCATGGCACTGTTATATGAACACTATGGCTGTCACCATAGCACTGTTATATGAACACTATGGCTGGCACCATGGCACTGTTATATGATTACTATGGCTGGCACCATGGCACTGTTATATGAGCACTATGGCTGGCACAATGGCACTGTTATATAATCACTATGGCTGGCACCATGGCACTGTTATATGATCACTATGGCTGACACAATGGCACTGTTATATGATCACTATGGCTGGCACCATGGCACTGTTATATGAGCATTATGGCTGGCACAATGGCACTGTTATATAATCACTATGGCTGACACCATGGCACTGTTATATGATCCCTATGGCTGGCACCATGGCTCTATTATATGATCACTATGGCTGGCACCATGGCACTGTTATATGATCACTATAGCTGGCACCATGGCACTGTTATATGATCACTATGGCTGCCACCATGGCACTGTTATATGATCACTATGGCTGGCACCATAGCTCTGTTATATGAACACTATTGCTGGCACCATAGCTCTGTTATGTGAACACTATGGCTGGTACAATGGCACTGTTATATGAGCACTATAGCTGGCACAATGGCACTGTTATATGAGCACTATGGCTGGCACCATCGCACTGTTATATGAGCACTGTGGTTGGCACCATGGTACTGTTATGTGAACACTATGGCTGGCACCATAGCTCTGTTATGTGAACACTATGGCTGGCACCATGGCACTGTTATATGAGCACTGTGGTTGGCACCATGGCAGTGTTATATGATCACTATGGCTGGCACCATGGCACTGTTATGTGAACACTATGGCTGGCACCATGGCACTGTTATGTGAACACTATGGCTGGCACCATTGCAGTGTTGGCCTCTATTATGGCTAATGCTCGGTCTCTGTATGGCAGTATTATTTATGCCCGGTATGGCAGTGCTGTTTTGCAGTAGTATGATGGTATATTGACCATATCTTGGTGCCATGATGTGACTGTAGATAAACATGGCTGCTTTTTGGGTTGCGGTTAAATCTACATTGTATATGTGAGTCGTCGCCTCGTTTCCAGCCTGTGACCACCAGAATGAGGGATTCACCCCACTTGATGAGTAAATCTGGTTCTGCTCATGATGTCTGCCTGGCGCCCTTCTCCCTCCTCCGGACCGTTACTAGCAGTACTCCTTTATTCTGTTCGCAGCGCTGGGATTGGAAGAACCGGGACGTTGATAGCTTTGGATATCCTCCTGAAGATGGCGAGAGATGTGAAGAAGGTGAATGTGTTCAGCTGCGTCCAGCGGCTACGAAAGAGCAGAGTGAACATGGTGCAGAACAAGGTGCGGTCAGAGTGGACTGTGGTGTGGTTGTACGTCTGCCCTGTGTGTGCCCCTTCTCTGAGGGCTGTGACTGTCTAGCATCCATCAACTCCTCCCTGCAGAAGTCATGGAAATATTGTGCTTGCTCTGGGGTTACCATGACAATGCCAAGCACTTCCTCCTTTGTGCATGGACTTCCTGCTAATGGAGTCTTTTAAGGGTAGAACAAGGACTTGCTGGGACGGGATCTCAGTGCAGCCGTGTCTATGGGATCCTGCCAAAGTCACATGACAGGAAATTCTGGCAATAAATTGACATAAATTGCCATGGCAACCCCAGAGCAAGCACAACAGTCCCATTACTGCAGAAGGCTGGAGGCCAGGAGAAGGTCAATATTAGTGATATTATTGACAATGTGTAACGGACCGTTTCAGCAGACAAGGGGTTAAAATCCGTTTAGGCGATGTGCCCCTTTCTGAGAGACAGGCCCAGCTACCGCAGAACACCAATGTCCCGAACTGGATACAAAATAGCACTCCAAACTGGAACCTCACGAATAGCTGCTAGCAGACGAACAGGAATCAGCTTACACTCCTGGCAATCAGTCTCTAAAGGCATACAGCGGATCCCCCCAATAACGAGACAAGGCTCCGTGTTGAGGGTCAAGCAGTGGTCTGAGGTGCTGGCACACCCAGCCTGGTTTTTATTACAGTTGTTGCAATTACAGGTCCGCCCACAGGGTGGTATAAAACAACCAAGCCCATCTGGTGTACACGCCCCTAGGGGACCAGAATGAAGACTGTGACATAGGACAGATGCAGCACTGTAGGATACACAGAGACAATACATCCCCACAATGCATCATGGTTTCCTCCTCTCTGCCCTGGAGACACCCGAGGCGTAATCCAATTATCTCTCAAGACAAAGAGAAGTCACCAATACACATGTGCAGACAATAGGACAGACATCACCCTTTAAACACACAATGGGACAATGGCACAATAGAAACACACCCAGCATTTTCCTCCCAAGCTGACAAGTTACACTTATTATAAATTGTTACAACTTTGTGAGTTTACATTGGCCATACATATAACTTACATCAATTTAAACAGTATAACTTGGGGACAAACCTATCCAAAATTCACTTGAATCGGTTCAGGGGTTTAAAAGTTAGTATGGGCCATAATCCTGAGGCAAGAGGCTGATAAACAGGCCTCTCCAAAACCCAGTGGCGAGGTTGGTTTCACCACACATCCCCCCCCCCCCGGGAAGAGTAACCAGATACCTGACCTGACGCCGGTCGGTACCTGAGTTAGTCTGGCAGCCCACCCACAACCCAATACTGGACCTGTTGCATTTGGTAGCCTGTCTCTGTCCAGTGAGTCCACCAAGGTTATGTTGGAAGCTGGTACTCCCGGTCTCTGTGTTGCTCCCTGGCTTGGAGTGGAGGTTGCTTTGTGGGCAGGGATCAGCGGTACTCTGCCCTGGTGCCAGCGCTACCACGGAAGAAGCCTGGTTGTTGGAGGGGGAGACCGACTGTCTCTACCCCCTGTGCTGTAAGTGCAGAGACCACGGTCCCATCTGCACTGTTGTGGGGCTTACTGTCTCCCCCTGGTGCGTTAAGCTGCCGCTGGGGAGAGGGGGTAACAAGCTCCTCTCCCATACATACTTCCAGCCGCTGGGGAGGGCGACCGACCGTCTCCGCTCCCAATACAGTGTCCTGCTGCTGGGGAAAGGAGACTGGGCTCTCTATTCCCTGCTGGACACTCTGCCGCTGGGGAATGGAGACTGGGCTCCAAATTCCCAAAAAATCACTCTGCTGCTGGGGGGGCAGGAACAACTACCTCTGCCCCCTGTAACTCAGCCTGCCGCTGGGGAGGGAGGACGCTGCTCTCCTCTCCCTGCATTTCACACTGCCTTCCCGGAATATCACTCTGCTGCTGGGGGGCAGGAACAACTACCTCTGCCCCCTGTAACTCAGCCTGCCGCTGGGGAGGGAGGACGCTGCTCTCCTCTCCCTGCATTTCACACTGCCTTCCCGGCATATCACTCTGCTGCTGGGGGGCAGGAACAACTACCTCTGCCCCCTGTAACTCAGCCTGCCGCTGGGGAGGGAGGACGCTGCTCTCTTCTCCCTTCATTTCACACTGCCTTCCCGGCATATCACTCTGCTGCTGGGGGGCAGGGACAACTACCTCTGCCCCCTGTAACTCAGCCTGCCGCTGGGGAGGGAGGACGCTGCTCTCCTCTCCCTGCATTTCACGCTGCCTTCCCGGCATATCACTCTGCTGCTGGGGGGCAGGGACAACTACCTCTACCCCCTGTAACTCAGCCTGCCGCTGGGGAGGGAGGACGCTGCTCTCCTCTCCCTGCATTTCACACTGCCTTCCCGGCATATCACTCTGCTGCTGGGGGGCAGGAACAACTACCTGTGTGGCGAAACCAACCTCGCCACTGGGTTTTGGAGAGGCCTGTTTATCAGCCTCTTGCCTCAGGATTATGGCCCATACTAACTTTTAAACCCCTGAACCGATTCAAGTGAATTTTGGATAGGTTTGTCCCCAAGTTATACTGTTTAAATTGATGTAAGTTATATGTATGGCCAATGTAAACTCACAAAGTTGTAACAATTTATAATAAGTGTAACTTGTCAGCTTGGGAGGAAAATGCTGGGTGTGTTTCTATTGTGCCATTGTCCCATTGTGTGTTTAAAGGGTGATGTCTGTCCTGTTGTCTGCACATGTGTATTGGTGATTTCTCTTTGTCTTGAGAGATAATTGGATTAAGCCTCGGGTGTCTTCAGGGCAGAGAGGAGGAAACCATGATGCATTGTGGGGATGTATTGTCCCTGTGTATCCTACAGTGCTGCATATCTGTCCTATGTCACAAGTCTTCATTCTGGTCCCCTAGGGGCGTGTACACCAGATGGGCTTGGTTGTTTTATACCTCCCTGTGGGCGGACCTGTAATTGCAACAACTGTAATAAAAACCAGGCTGGGTGTGCCAGCACCTGAGACCACTGCTTGACCCTCAACACGGAGCCTTGTCTCGTTATTGGGGGGATCCGCTGTATGCTGTTAGAGACTGATTGCCAGGAGTGTAAGCTGATTCCTGTTCGTCTGCTAGCAGCTATTCGTGAGGTTCCAGTTTGGAGTGCTATTTTGTATCCAGTTCGGGAGTTGGTGTTCTGCAGTAGCTGTGCCTGTCTCTCAGAAAGGGGCACATCGCCTGAACGGATTTTAACCCCTTGTCTGCTGAAACGGTCCGTTACACAATGTATAATCCATGGATCTCCAGGTCCCCAAAGATGGGGAGGACGAAAAATATACAGTATGTACAGATGGTTCAGGTAGATGGGGCTGACATCAGATTATCTCGGGCTATGGGCCAACTGATCATGAAGACCATGATGCTTTTCAGTAGACTCAAAAAGGGAGGAGAACAAATGGTTAAGTCCTCCAGAGACCTTGGATTGTGATATGGGGTTTATGAGATCACAAGCCGGTTATAGCTTCCAGAGGGTCCTGGGTGGGGACATTTTGTCATCACAAGAGGACCCCGGCCCTGATGACATCACCGTTGTTATGTTATATCACAGGAACAATACGCCTTCCTATACGACATCCTCCTGGAGGTGCTGCTGTGTGGCATGACCAGCGTACCTGTGCCGGACATCAAGAGACACCTTAGTCACATGACCAGACAGGACACCTGCACTGATATGGACGGGTGCGACAGGGAATTCCAGGTAAGAATGCTCTCAGACATTACTGCCCCCTATGGGATTGTGTATGGTATAGGTACTGCGATGAGTGATGGTGTGCTCATGGGAGTGTTGGTTTTTCAGGCTTTGGGGGAAATAACGGAATTATATCAGATTTATCCGTGTAAAGAAGCGAAGAAACCAGAAAATCTGAGCAAGAACCGGAACTCCAGGATACTGCCAGGTACAATCCGGGGGCGGACCACATCTCAAACCGCCATATATAGGAGTCTGACACCCCAACTGTGTGTGTGGGGGGGACTGACACCCATATCTGTATGCGGGAAGACTGACACCCCTGTCTATGTGCGGGAGGACTGACGTCACTGTCTATGTGCGGGAGGACTGACTCCCCTGTCTATGTGCGGGAGGACTGACGTCACTGTCTATGTGCGGGAGGACTGACACCTCTGTCTATGTGTGGGAGGACTGACACCCATATCTGTGTGAGGGAAGACTGACACCCCTGTCTATGTGCGGGAGGACTGACACCCATATCTGTGTGAGGGAAGACTGACACCCCTGTCTATGTGCGGGAGGACTGACTCCCCTGTGTATGTGCAGGAGGACTGACTCCCCTGTCTATGTGCGGGAGGACTGACACCCATATCTGTGTGAGGGAAGACTGAAACCCTTGTCTATGTGTGGGAGGACTGACTCCCCTGTCTATGTGCGGGAGGACTGACTCCCCTGTGTATGTGCGGGAGGACTGACTCCCCTGTCTATGTGCGGGAAGATGGACCCCCCTGTCTATGTGCAGGACGACTGACAACCCTGTCTATGTGCGGGAGGACTGACTCCCCTGTCTATGTGCAGGACGACTGACACCCCTGTCTATGTGCGGGAGGACTGACTCACCTGTCTATGTGCAGGATGACTGACACCCCTGTCTATGTGCGGGAGGACTGACCCCCATATCTGTATGCGGGAAGACTGACACCTCTGTCTATGTGCGGCATGACTGACACCCCTGTCTATGTGCGGGAGGACTGACACCCCTGTCTATGTGCGGGACGACTGACACCCCTGTCTATGTGCAGGACGACTGACACCCCTGTCTATGTGCGGGAGGACTGACTCCCCTGTCTATGGGCAGGACGACTGACACCCCTGTCTATGTGCGGGAGGACTGACACCCCTGTCTATGTGCGGGACGACTGACACCCCTGTCTATGTGCAGGACGACTGACACCCCTGTCTATGTGCGGGAGGACTGACTCCCCTGTCTATGTGCAGGACGACTGACACCCCTGTCTATGTGCGGGAAGACTGACACCACTGTCTATGTGCGGGAGGACTGACTCCCCTGTCTATGTGCGGGAGGACTGACACCCATATCTGTGTGAGGGAAGACTGACTCCCCTGTCTATGTGCGGGAGGACTGACTCCCCTGTGTATGTGTGGAAGGACTGACTCCCCTGTCTATGTGCAGGACGACTGACACCCCTGTCTATGTGCGGGAGGACTGACTCACCTGTCTATGTGCAGGACGACTGACACCCTGTCTATGTGCGGGAGGACTGACACCCCTGTCTATGTGCGGGAGGACTGACCCCCATATCTGTATGCGGGAAGGCTGACACCTCTGTCTATGTGCGGCATGACTGACACCCCTGTCTATGTGCAGGAGGACTGACACCCCTGTCTATGTGCGGGAGGACTGACACCCCTGTCTATGTGCAGGACGACTGACACCCCTGTCTATGTGCGGGAGGACTGACTCCCCTGTCTATGGGCAGGACGACTGACACCCCTGTCTATGTGCGGGAGGACTGACACCCCTGTCTATGTGTGGGAGGACTGACCCCCATATCTGTATGCGGGAAGACTGACACCCCTGTCTATGTGCGGGAGGACTGACACCTCTGTCTATGTGCGGGAGGACTGACACCCCGGTCTATGTGCGGGAGGACTGACACCTCTGTCTATGTGCGGGAGGACTGACACCCCTGTCTATGTGCGGGAGGACTGACTCCCCTGTCTATGAGCAGGACGACTGACACCCCTGTCTATGTGCGGGAGGACTGACACCCCCGTTTATGTGCGGGAGGACTGACTCCCCTGTCTATGTGTGGGAGGACTGACTCCCCTGTCTATGTGTGGGAGGACTGACACCCCTGTCTATATGCAGGAGGACTGACTCCCCTGTCTATGTGTGGGAGGACTGACATCCCTGTCTATGTGCGGGAGGACTGACATCCCTGTCTATGTGCGGGAGGACTGGCGTCACTGTCTATGTGCGGGAGGACTGACATCACTGTCTATGTGCGGGAGGACTGACGTCACTGTCAATGTGAGGGAGGACTGACGTCACTGTCTATGTGCGGAGGGACTGACGTCACTGTCTATGTGCGGGAGGACTGACGTCACTGTCTATGTACGGGAGGACTGACACCCATGTTTATGTGTGTATGTGCGGGAGGACTGACATCCCTGTATATGTGCGGGAGGACTGACATCCCTGTATATGTGCGGGAGGACTGACGTCACTGTCTATGTGCGGGAGGACTGACTCCCCTGTCTATGTGCGGGAGGACTGACTCCCCTGTCTATGTGCGGGAGGACTGACTCCCCTGTCTATGTGCGGGAGGACTGACACCCCTGTGTATGTGCGGGAGGACTGACTCCCCTGTCTATGTGCGGGAGGACTGACATCCATGTCTAGGTGCGGGAGGACTGACGTCACTGTCTAATCTGCGGAAGGACTGACGTCACTGTCTATGTGCGGGAGGACTGACAACCCCTGTGTATGTGCGGGAGGACTGACGTCACTGTCTATGTGTGGGAGGACTGACAACCCCTGTGTATGTGCGGGAGGACTGCCATCCCTGTCTGTGTGCGGGAGGACTGACGTCACTGTCTATGTGCGGAAGGACTGACGTCACTGTCTATGTGCGGGAGGACTGACTCCCCTGTCTATGTGCGGGAGGACTGACGTCACTGTCTATGTGCGGGAGGACTGACTCCCCTGTCTATGTGCGGGAGGACTGACTCCCCTGTCTATGTGCGGGAGGACTGACATCCCTGTCTATGTGCGGGAGGACTGACACCTCTGTCTATGTGCGGGAGGACTGACTCCCCTGTCTATGTGCGGGAGGAATGACATCCCTGTCTATGTGCGGGAGGAATGACATCCCTGTCTATGTGTGGGAGGACTGACGTCACTGTCTATGTGCGGGAGGACTGACACCCCTGTCTATGTGCGGGAGGACTGACTCCCCTGTCTATGTGCGGGAGGACTGACGTCACTGTCTATGTGCGGGAGGACTGACACCCTCACACCCCTGGCTTAGTTTTTGGCTGGTTAATGTCTGGATTAGTTCTTGGGGTGGTATTTAACCCATTTAGCATTTAGGGTGGTATTTGGTTTAGTCTAAGGGGTGGTTGGTGACTGATATCGCCTGGTTTAGTCTAAGGGGTGGTTGCTCCTTTGTCTCGTTCTCACAACCGAAAACGACCGCCAGAAGTACAATCGGGAAATCCTTGGTGTAGTGTGCGTTGATGTGTGCGCAATTTCTCCAAAATAACATCACAGAGACGTTCTCAAGTAGGTTCCAATAATGTGCCTGCTTCCAACAGCTAGGCGAGGATTATTTATACCAGAAGATGGGAGGCGGTCTTACAATCATGACCAATGAGGAGGAGACAGGTGATTGGCTCGAAGGCGGTCTTACAATCATGACCAATGAGGAGACAGGTTATGGTATGAAGTGATTGGCTGGAAGGCGGTCTTACAATCATGACCAATGAGGAGACAGGTGATTGGCTCGAAGGCGGTCTTACAATCATGACCAATGAGGAGACAGGTTATGGTATGAAGTGATTGGCTGGAAGGCGGTCTTACAATCATGACCAATGAGGAGACAGGTGATTGGCTGGAAGGCGGTCTTACAATCATGACCAATGAGGAGACAGGTTATGGTATGAAGTGATTGGCTGGCGAAGATGTGAATGATTGCGCAAACTTATGTTCGCGCGTTCGCACACATATTCGCGCCTTTTCCGTTGCCGCGCTTATCCTCGTGGATGAAGAAACCTTTGTTCGACGGTCCCCGTCCCTCCCGCCTCAGCCGGCGCCATGACACTGGTATCCTGCAGTAATACCAGGCCGGGAACAAATCAGCTACAGGTTGGGACGACCAGACCATCGTACGAAAGTCTTTGCGCAGATGCGAATGCGAACGAATCTGCGCATCTCCAAAGGATAGATGTCGACCATACGGCGAACAATAATTTTTCCACAACAGTGACCAGTTTGCTTTTTGGGTGTTGCGTGTTTGGTTTTTGTTTTGGGGTATACTATCTTAATTTTTAGGGTGGTTTTTAGATGATTTCGTTTTTGTGGTGATATTTCCACAGATTTGTTTCAGTGGTTTTTTTGTGGTATTTGGATGGTTTATTTGTTGTGGTGGTATGTGAACAGTTTGGTGTTTGGGTGGTTTTGGGATGTTTTATTTTTTTGGGTGGTTTTTGGACTATTTTGTTGTTTTCTTTGTGTTTTTTGTGATTCTTCAGTGAGGGGAAGGGTGGTGGGATGGATGAGGACTGGTAAAGACTGACTCCTCCTGTGTCTCTCTTCTCTCCCTAGATGACCACTCTCGTCCCATTCTGCTGTCATCGTTGACAAGAGATAGCACCCCCGGGTACATCAACGCTGTTTTTGTAAATGTAAGGAGGATGCTTCTAGAATATGTACCCCACCATAAAATTAACCTACATGTCATATAGTAGTAACCTACATGTCAAACTTCTGCTGCAGTAGATATGACATACAGGAGTCCATGGGCTGTGGCCCCAACTAGAACAAAGGACCTCTGTGACAGAGGACTTTCCCTGGAGCCCTGTTCTGTCAGATGGTGCAGTGAATGAAGCAATGTGTCTGACACCCTGACCTCCCCCAGGGATCAATGGGCCCCAGCTCCTGGACCCCCACATGATAGGTCTCGGGGTCACCTCACTACTAAGCCTCTCCTTTATTTCAGTCTAACTGTCTCGACGATGTCATGATTGCCACCCAACTGCCCATGGAGGAGACTCTGAAGGATTTCTGGTCCCTGGTCTGGGACTACAAGTGTACGTCAGTGGTGATGATGCACCGGGCCCGGGACCTGCAGCAGGTCAGTAACAACCTACCAGCCCGGCCCTACCCCCAACCATCTGGAAGTTCAGGTTGATTGTTCTCTAAGAAGCAATTCTGTAACTTTCTATGAGAAAAGGAAGCCCCCAGTATACAAGCCCCCAGTATACAAGCCCCCAGTATACAAGCCCCCAGTATACAAGCCCCCAGTATACAAGCCCCCAGTATACAAGCCCCCAGTATACAAGACCCCAGTATACAAGACCCCAGTTTGCACACATTTTGCGACTTTTTGACTTTTAATGCCTGCCTTTTTTGTAAAATGATGCAATAACAGACCCTCCGGACAGGAGAGATATGTGCAGTGCTGAGCTCACAGAGCGCTGTTCACACTGACACATTGTAACAGACCATCCGGACAGGAGAGATATGTGCAGTGCTGAGCTCACAGAGCGCTGTTCACACTGACACATTGTAACAGACCCTCCGGACAGGAGAGATATGTGCAGTGCTGAGCTCACAGAGCGCTGTTCACACTGACACATTGTAACAGACCCTCCGGACAGGAGAGATATGTGCAGTGCTGAGCTCACAGAGCGCTGTTCACACTGACACATTGTAACAGACCCTCCGGACAGGAGAGATATGTGCAGTGCTGAGCTCACAGAGCGTTGTTCACACTGACACATTGTAACAGACCCTCCGGACAGGAGAGATATGTGCAGTGCTGAGCTCACAGTGCGCTGTTCACACTGACACATTGTAACAGACCCTCCGGACAGGAGAGATATGTGCAGTGCTGAGCTCACAGTGCGCTGTTCACACTGACACATTGTAACAGACCCTCTGGACAGGAGAGATATGTGCAGTGCTGAGCTCACAGAGCGCTGTTCACACTGACACATTGTAACAGACCCTCCGGACAGGAGAGATATGTGCAGTGCTGAGCTCACAGAGCATTGTTCATACTGACACATTGTAACAGATCCTCCGGACAGGAGAGATATGTGCAGTGCTGAGCTCACAGAGCATTGTTCATACTGACACATTGTAACAGACCCTCCGGACAGGAGAGATATGTGCAGTGCTGAGCTCACAGAGCGTTGTTCACACTGACACATTGTAACAGACCCTCCGGACAGGAGAGATATGTGCAGTGCTGAGCTCACAGAGCGCTGTTCACACTGACACATTGTAACAGACCCTCCGGACAGGAGAGATATGTGCAGTGCTGAGCTCACAGAGCATTGTTCACACTGACACATTGTAACAGACCCTCCTGACAGGAGAGATATGTGCAGTGCTGAGCTCACAGAGCATTGTTCACACTGACACATTGTAACAGACCCTCCGGACAGGAGAGATATGTGCAGTGCTGAGCTCACAGAGCATTGTTCATACTGACACATTGTAACAGACCCTCCGGACAGGAGAGATATGTGCAGTGCTGAGCTCACAGAGCATTGTTCATACTGACACATTGTAACAGACCCTCCGGACAGGAGAGATATGTGCAGTGCTGAGCTCACAGAGCGCTGTTCACACTGACACATTGTAACAGACCCTCCGGACAGGAGAGATATGTGCAGTGCTGAGCTCACAGAGCATTGTTCACACTGACACATTGTAACAGACCCTCCGGACAGGAGAGATATGTGCAGTGCTGAGCTCACAGAGCCCTGTTCACACTGACACATTGTAACAGACCCTCCGGACAGGAGAGATATGTGCAGTGCTGAGCTCACAGAGCATTGTTCACACTGACACATTGTAACAGACCCTCCGGACAGGAGAGATATGTGCAGTGCTGAGCTCACAGAGCGCTGTTCACACTGACACATTGTAACAGACCCTCCGGACAGGAGAGATATGTGCAGTGCTGAGCTCACAGAGCGCTGTTCACACTGACACATTGTAACAGACCCTCCGGACAGGAGAGATATGTGCAGTGCTGAGCTCACAGAGCATTGTTCATACTGACACATTGTAACAGACCCTCCGGACAGGAGAGATATGTGCAGTGCTGAGCTCACAGAGCATTGTTCATACTGACACATTGTAACAGACCCTCCGGACAGGAGAGATATGTGCAGTGCTGAGCTCACAGAGCGCTGTTCACACTGACACATTGTAACAGACCCTCCGGACAGGAGAGATATGTGCAGTGCTGAGCTCACAGAGCGCTGTTCACACTGACACATTGTAACAGACCCTCCGGACAGGAGAGATATGTGCAGTGCTGAGCTCACAGAGCATTGTTCACACTGACACATTGTAACAGACCCTCCGGACAGGAGAGATATGTGCAGTGCTGAGCTCACAGAGCATTGTTCACACTGACACATTGTAACAGACCCTCCGGACAGGAGAGATATGTGCAGTGCTGAGCTCACAGAGCGCTGTTCACACTGACACATTGTAACAGACCCTCCGGACAGGAGAGATATGTGCAGTGCTGAGCTCACAGAGCGCTGTTCAGACTGACACATTGTAACAGACCCTCCGGACAGGAGAGATATGTGCAGTGCTGAGCTCACAGAGCGTTGTTCACACTGACACATTGTAACAGACCCTCCGGACAGGAGAGATACGTGCAGTGCTGAGCTCACAGAGCGCTGTTCACACTGACACATTGTAACAGACCCTTCGGACAGGAGAGATATGTGCAGTGCTGAGCTCACAGAGCATTGTTCACACTGACACATTGTAACAGACCCTCCGGACAGGAGAGATATGTGCAGTGCTGAGCTCACAGAGCGCTGTTCACACTGACACATTGTAACAGACCCTCCGGACAGGAGAGATATGTGCAGTGCTGAGCTCACAGAGCGCTGTTCACACTGACACATTGTAACAGACCCTCCGGACAGGAGAGATATGTGCAGTGCTGAGCTCACAGAGCATTGTTCACACTGACACATTGTAACAGACCCTCCGGACAGGAGAGATATGTGCAGTGCTGAGCTCACAGAGCCCTGTTCACACTGACACATTGTAACAGACCCTCCGGACAGGAGAGATATGTGCAGTGCTGAGCTCACAGAGCATTGTTCACACTGACACATTGTAACAGACCCTCCGGACAGGAGAGATATGTGCAGTGCTGAGCTCACAGAGCGCTGTTCACACTGACACATTGTAACAGACCCTCCGGACAGGAGAGATATGTGCAGTGCTGAGCTCACAGAGCGCTGTTCACACTGACACATTGTAACAGACCCTCCGGACAGGAGAGATATGTGCAGTGCTGAGCTCACAGAGCATTGTTCATACTGACACATTGTAACAGACCCTCCGGACAGGAGAGATATGTGCAGTGCTGAGCTCACAGAGCATTGTTCACACTGACACATTGTAACAGACCCTCCGGACAGGAGAGATATGTGCAGTGCTGAGCTCACAGAGCGCTGTTCACACTGACACATTGTAACAGACCCTTCGGACAGGAGAGATATGTGCAGTGCTGAGCTCACAGAGCGCTGTTCACACTGACACATTGTAACAGACCCTCCGGACAGGAGAGATATGTGCAGTGCTGAGCTCACAGAGCATTGTTCACACTGACACATTGTAACAGACCCTCCGGACAGGAGAGATATGTGCAGTGCTGAGCTCACAGAGCATTGTTCACACTGACACATTGTAACAGACCCTCCGGACAGGAGAGATATGTGCAGTGCTGAGCTCACAGAGCGCTGTTCACACTGACACATTGTAACAGACCCTCCGGACAGGAGAGATATGTGCAGTGCTGAGCTCACAGAGCATTGTTCACACTGACACATTGTAACAGACCCTCCGGACAGGAGAGATATGTGCAGTGCTGAGCTCACAGAGCGCTGTTCACACTGACACATTGTAACAGACCCTCCGGACAGGAGAGATATGTGCAGTGCTGAGCTCACAGAGCGCTGTTCAGACTGACACATTGTAACAGACCCTCCGGACAGGAGAGATATGTGCAGTGCTGAGCTCACAGAGCGTTGTTCACACTGACACATTGTAACAGACCCTCCGGACAGGAGAGATACGTGCAGTGCTGAGCTCACAGAGCGCTGTTCACACTGACACATTGTAACAGACCCTTCGGACAGGAGAGATATGTGCAGTGCTGAGCTCACAGAGCGCTGTTCACACTGACACATTGTAACAGACCCTTCGGACAGGAGAGATACGTGCAGTGCTGAGCTCACAGAGCATTGTTCACACTGACACATTGTAACAGACCCTCTGGATTCAGGGCCCCGTGTAATAATATAATCTTTTCGGACGTCTCGCCCGCAGATCGGTTTGTTGCGCTTTTGGCCACATCGGGGAGAATCCGGTTATGGGGGCTTTATCGTCATGGCGACTGTCAACCAGTCAGAGAACGGCTACAGGCAGACGTCGCTGAGTGTGAGGAGGGCTGGCGAGGTGAGTGTAGACGGTCATGTGACTTATGTCCCCAGTGATTGGCTGGTTACTGTGTTCCTGGATCACATGATCTTCCAGATGTTGGACTCTGCCCTGGACGTGACGCTGTGGCAGCTGGACTCGTGGCCCCTGGATCGGGATCTCCCTCACAATCCGTCCGCCCTCGTCACCCTGATCGGGGACGTGGAAAAACGTCAACAGCAGATGGCGGACAGCCACATCCTGGTCACCTGCAGGTCAGTGTGTAGTATATACCCCTGTGTACATTCCAAACCAGAACTGTGAGAACAGCTTTGGATGTGACTGGAGTATTGGACATGCTGTACCAGCAGAATTGTGTCTGCAGCTTTGGATGTGACTGGAGTATAGGACATGATGTAACAGCAGAATTGTGTCTGCATAGAAACATAGAAACATAGAAGCCTAGAATGTGTCGGCAGATAAGAACCATTTGGCCCATCTAGTCTGCCCAATATACTGAATACTATGGATAGCCCCGGCCCTATCTTATATGAAGGATGGCCTTATGCCTATCCCATGCATGCTTAACCTCCTCCACTGTATTTGCAGCTACCACTTCTGCAGGAAGGCTATTCCATGCATCCACTACTCTCTCAGTAAAGTAATACTTCCTGATATTACTTTTAAACCTTTGCCCCTCTAATTTAACACTATGTCCTCTTGTAGCAGTTTTTCTTCTTGTAAATCTTCTCTCCTCTTTTCCCTTGTTGATTCCCTTTATGTATTTAGCAGTTTCTATCATCTCCCCTCTGTCTCGTCTTTCTTCCAAGCTATACATGTTAAGGTCCTTTAACCTTTCCTGGTAAGTTTTATCCTGCAATCCATGTACTAGTTTAGTAGCTCTTCTCTGAACTCTCTCTAGAGTATCTATATCCTTCTGGAGATATGGCCTCCAGTACTGCGCACAATACTCCAAGTGAGGTCTCACCAGTGTTCTGTACAGCGGCATAAGCACTTCACTCTTTCTACTGCTTATACCTCTCCCTATACATCCAAGCATTCTGCTGGCATTTCGTGCTGCCCTATTACATTGTCTTCCCACCTTTAAGTCTTCTGAAATAATTACTCCTAAATCCCTTTCCTCAGATACTGAGGTCAGGACTGTGTCAAATATTCTATATTCTGCCCTTGGGTTTTTACGCCCCAGGTGCATTATCTTGCACTTATCCACATTAAATTTCAGTTGCCAGAGTTCTGACCATTCTTCTAGTTTTCCTAAATCCTTTTCCATTTGGCGTTTCCCTCCAGGAACATCAACCCTGTTACATATCTTTGTGTCATCAGCAAAAAGACAAACCTTCCCATCGAGGCCTTTTGCAATATCACTTATGAAGATATTAAACAAAATTGGTCCCAGTACAGATCCCTGTGGAACCCCACTGGTAACATGACCTTGTTTTGAATGTTCTCCATTGACTACAACCCTCTGTTGTCTGTCACTCAGCCACTGCCTAATCCACTCAACAATATGGGAGTCCATGCTCAATGACTGCAGTTTATTGATAAGTCTTCTATGTGGGACAGTGTCAAAAGCCTTACTAAAATCTAGATATGCGATGTCTACTGCACCTCCACCGTCTATTATTTTATTCACCCAGTCAAAAAAATCTATAAGATTTGTTTGACATGATCTCCCTGAAGTAAACCCATGTTGTTTTTCATCTTGCAATCCATGGGATTTTAGATGTTCCACAATCCTATCCTTTAATAGGGTTTCCATTAATTTGCCTACTATTGATGTCAGACTCACTGGTCTATAGTTGCTCGATTCCTCCCTACTACCTTTCTTGTGAATGGGCACGACATTTGCCAATTTCCAATCTTCCGGGACGAGTCCTGTTACTAATGATTGGTTAAATAAATCTGTTAACGGTTTTGCCAGCTCACCACTAAGCTCTTTTAATAATTTTGGGTGTATCTCATCAGGCCCCTGTGACTTATCTGTCTTCACCTTAGACAGCAAACTTAGAACATCTTCCTCTGTAAAGATACATGCATCAAATGATTTATTAGTCATTCTTTCTAGTGGAGGTCCTTCTCCTTTTTCTTTTGTAAAAACTGAACAGAAGTATTCATTAAGGCAGTCGGCTAGCCCTTTATTCTCTTCTACATACCTTCCGTCCTTTGTTTTTAATTTAGTTATTCCTTGTTTTAATTTCCTTTTTTCATTTATATATCTGAAGAATGTCTTATCCCCTTTTTTCATAGACTGAGCTAGTTTTTCTTCTGCCTGCGCTTTAGAAGTTCTTATAACTTGCTTGGCCTCTCTCTGCCTAATCTTGTAGATTTCCTTATCTTCATTGCTCTGGGTTTTTTTATAATTACAAAATGCTAGCTTTTTATTTTTAATGATTTGGGCCACTTCTGCTGAGTACCACAGTGGTCTCTTCCTTTTTTTGCTTTTACTGACAAGCCTAATGCAATTTTCTGTTGCCTTCAATAATGCACCTTTTAAGTAGTCCCATTTCTCCTGGACTCCATGTAATCCGTTCCAGTCTGATGAGGACTCATTTATGACTAATTTCATTTTTGAAAAGTCTGTTTTTCTAAAATCTAAAACTTTTGTTTTTGTGTGGTGGGACTCTTTCACAGTTCTTATATTAAACCACACTGACTGGTGATCACTAGATCCCAAGGTTTCGCCTACAATGACATCATATACCGAATCCCCATTTGTGAATACCAAATCCAAAATGGCCTCCCTCCGAGTTGGCTCCTCAACCACTTGTTGTAGACATAACCCCAGTAGGGAATTTAGAATATCTGTACTCCTGGTAGAACTTGCTATTTTGGTTTTCCAGTTTATATCTGGAAGATTGAAATCTCCCATAATGATAACTTCTCCTTTCATTGTCATTTTAGCTATTTCTTCAACTAGTAGATCATCTAGTTCTTTAACTTGACCAGGTGATCTATATATCACACCTACACGAGTTACTGCATGGTTAGCAAACTGCAACGTAACCCAAACTGACTCTATGTTGGCCTCACCAACTTGTATTAGGTTAGATTTAATGCTATCTTTCACATACAGGGCCACTCCTCCTCCTTTCTTGCCTTCTCTGTCTCTTCTGTATAAAGAGTACCCTGGTATGGTTATGTCCCAGTCATTTCTTTCATTAAACCATGTCTCCGTAACAGCCACTAAATCTACATTCTCAGATGCCATTATTGACCCAAGTTCATTGATTTTTTTACCTAAACTGCGAGCATTTGTAGACAGGACTCTGAGCTTATCATTTCTTAACCTCTGTGCTTCTGACCTGTTCTGGCATTGTTTCGGGGGGCAATTGGACTCTTTTATTTTCACTCTTTTGCCCCCCCCCTTCCTAGTTTAAATACTCTTCCGCAAATTCTTGGAGTTGTTCATTAAGTACATTTGTTCCTTTGAGAGAAAGATGCAAACTGCAGGCTTGGGTGTGACTGGAGTATAGGACATGATGTAACAGCAGAAGTGTGTCTGCAGGTTTGGGTGTGACTGGAGTATAGGACATGCTGTACCAGCAGAATTGTCTGCAGCTTTGGAAGTGATTGCAGACACTGATAATAACGATCCGCCTGTGTATGTCTGCAGTGACGGTGCGAGCCGCTGCGGACTGTTCTGCGCCGGCCTGATTCTCTGTGATCAGATCCGCAGTGATGGCGTCGTAGACGTGTGCCAGGCCGTGCGGTTGCTCCGGAAAAGACGCTGCCAGTTTATCCCTAGTAAGGTAAGTGCTGTGTGGTAAGTTGTGTGCACCCCATCATATGACCTGGCAGAGGGCGTGACACCCTGTCAGGTACGGGGACCGCCCTATCATGTGACCCGGCAGAGGGCATGACACCCTGTCAGGTACGGGGACCGCCCTATCATGTGACCCGGCAGAGGGCGTGACACCCTGTCAGGTACGGGGACTTCCCTATCATGTGACCCGGCAGAGGGCGTGACCAGGTGTGACACCCTGTCAGGTACGGGGACCTCCATATCATGTGACCCAGCAGAGGGCGTGACACCCTGTTAGGTACGGGGACCGCCCTATCATATGACCCGGCAGAGGGCGTGACACCCTGTCAGGTACGGGGACCGCCCTATCATGTGACCCGGCAGAGGGCGTGACACCCTGTCAGGTACGGGGACCGCCCTATCATGTGACCCGGCAGAGGGCGTGACACCCTGTCAGGTACGGGGACCGCCCTATCATGTGACCCGGCAGAGGGCGTGACACCCTGTCAGGTACGGGGACCGCCCTATCATGTGACCCGGCAGAGGGCGTGACACCCTGTCAGGTACGGGGACCGCCCTATCATGTGACCCGGCAGAGGGCGTGACACCCTGTCAGGTACAGGGACCGCCCTATCATGTGACCCGGCAGAGAGTGTGACACCCTGTCAGGTACGGGGACCGCCCTATCATGTGACCCGGCAGAGGGCGTGACACCCTGTCAGGTACGGGGACTGCCCTATCATGTGACCCGGCAGAGGGCGTGACACCCTGTCAGGTACGGGGACTGCCCTATCATATGACCCGGCAGAGGGCGTGACACCCTGTCAGGTACGGGAACCGCCCTATCATATGACCCGGCAGAGGGCGTGACACCCTGTCAGGTACGGGGACCGCCCTATCATGTGACCCGGCAGAGGGCGTGACACCCTGTCAGGTACGGGGACCGCCCTATCATGTGACCCGGCAGAGGGCGTGACACCCTGTCAGGTACAGGGACCGCCCTATCATGTGACCCGGCAGAGAGTGTGACACCATGTCAGGTACGGGGACCGCCCTATCATGTGACCCGGCAGAGGGCGTGACACCCTGTCAGGTACGGGGACAGCCCTATCATGTGACCCGGCAGAGGGCGTGACACCCTGTCAGGTACGGGGACCGCCCTATCATATGACCCGGCAGAGGGCGTGACACCCTGTCAGGTACGGGGACCGCCCTATCATATGACCCGGCAGAGGGCGTGACACCCTGTCAGGTATGGGGACCGCCCTATCATGTGACCCGGCAGAGGGCGTGACACCCTGTTAGATACGGGGACCGCCCTATCATGTGACCCGGCAGAGGGCGTGACACCCTGTCAGGTACGGGGACCGCCCTATCATGTGACTCGGCAGAGGGCGTGACAAACTGTCAGGTACGGGGACCGCCCTATCATGTGACCCGGCAGAGGGCGTGACACCCTGTCAGGTACGGGGACCGCCCTATCATGTGACCCGGCAGAGAGCGTGACACCCTGTCAGGTACGGGGACCGCCCTATCATGGGACCCGGCAGAGGGCGTGACACCCTGTCAGGTACGGGGACTGCCCTATCATGTGACCCGGCAGAGGGCGTGACCACGTGTGACACCCTGTCCCCCCCGGCAGGCAGGCTCACCGTAGTACTAACCCCACTGTAACACAAAGCGCACTCACACACGGATAATGGCGGTTACTAAGGTTTTGTAAGTGTATGCGCAAATAAAGTACACAGAATGTCAGAGATATTTAGGATGTGCAAACGTTATACAGGAGGTGTAGTGCAGGTGCTATACTACTGGAGAAAAGCGCTTTACAAACGTTATACAGGAGGTGTAGTGCAGGTGCTATACTACTGGAGAAAAGCGCTTTACACACGTTATACAGGAGATGTAGTGCAAGTGCTATACTACTGGAGAAAAGCGCTTTACAAACGTTATACAGAAGGTGTAGTGCAGGTGCTATACTACTGGAGAAAAGCGCTTTACAAACGTTATACAGGAGATGTAGTGCAGGTGCTATACTACTGGAGAAAAGCGCTTTACAAACGTTATACAGGAGGTGTAGTGCAGGTGCTATACTACTGGAGAAAAGCGCTTTACAAACGTTATACAGGAGGTGTAGTGCAGGTGTTATACTACTGGAGAAAAGCGCTTTACAAACGTTATACAGGAGATGTAGTGCAGGTGCTATACTACTGGAGAAAAGCGCTTTACAAACGTTATACAGGAGGTGTAGTGCAGGTGCTATACTACTGAAGAAAAGCACTTTACAAACGTTATACAGGAGGTGTAGTGCAGGTGCTATACTACTGGAGAAAAGCGCTTTACAAACATTATACAGGAGATGTAGTGCAGGTGCTATACTACTGGAGAAAAGCGCTTTACAAACGTTATACAGGAGATGTAGTGCAGGTGCTATACTACTGGAGAAAAGCGCTTTACAAACGTTATACAGGAGGTATAGTGCAGGTGCTATACTACTGGAGAAAAGCGCTTTACAAACGTTATACAGGAGGTGTAGTGCAGGTGCTATACTACTGGAGAAAAGCACTTTACAAACGTTATACAGGAGGTATAGTGCAGGTGCTATACTACTGGAGAAAAGCGCTTTACAAACGTTATACAGGAGGTGTAGTGCAGGTACTATACTACTGGAGAAAAGCACTTTACAAACGTTATACAGGAGGTGTAGTGCAGGTGCTATACTACTGGAGAAAAGCACTTTACAAACGTTATACAGGAGGTGTAGTGCAGGTGCTATACTACTGGAGAAAAGCACTTTACAAACGTTATACAGGAGGTGTAGTGCAGGTGCTATACTACTGGAGAAAAGCGCTTTACAAACGTTATACAGGAGGTGTAGTGCAGGTGCTATACTACTGGAGAAAAGCGCTTTACAAACGTTATACAGGAGGTGTAGTGCAGGTGCTATACTACTGGAGAAAAGCACTTTACAAACGTTATACAGGAGGTGTAGTGCAGGTGCTATACTACTGGAGAAAAGCGCTTTACAAACGTTATACAGGAGGTATAGTGCAGGTGCTATACTACTGGAGAAAAGCGCTTTACAAACGTTATACAGGAGGTGTAGTGCAGGTGCTATACTACTGGAAAAAAAAGAACTTTACAAACGTTATACAGGAGGTGTAGTGCAGGTGCTATACTACTGGAGAAAAGCACTTTACAAACGTTATACAGGAGGTGTAGTGCAGGTGCTATACTACTGGAGAAAAGCACTTTACAAACGTTATACAGGAGGTGTAGTGCAGGTGCTATACTACTGGAGAAAAGCGCTTTACAAACGTTATACAGGAGGTGTAGTGCAGGTGCTATACTACTGGAGAAAAGCGCTTTACAAACGTTATACAGGAGGTGTAGTGCAGGTGCTATACTACTGGAGAAAAGCACTTTACAAACGTTATACAGGAGGTGTAGTGCAGGTGCTATACTACTGGAGAAAAGCGCTTTACAAACGTTATACAGGAGGTATAGTGCAGGTGCTATACTACTGGAGAAAAGCGCTTTACAAACGTTATACAGGAGGTGTAGTGCAGGTGCTATACTACTGGAGAAAAGCGCTTTACAAACGTTATACAGGAGGTGTAGTGCAGGTGCTATACTACTGGAGAAAAGCACTTTACAAACGTTATACAGGAGGGATAGTGCAGGTGCTATACTACTGGAGAAAAGCGCTTTACACACGTTATACAGGAGGTGTAGTGCAGGTGCTATACTACTGGAGAAAAGCGCTTGACAAACGTTATACAGGAGATGTAGTGCAGGTGTTATACTACTGGAGAAAAGCACTTTACAAACGTTATACAGGAGGTGTAGTGCAGGTACTATACTACTGGAGAAAAGCACTTTACAAACGTTATACAGGAGGTGTAGTGCAGGTGCTATACTACTGGAGAAAAGCGCTTTACAAACGTTATACAGGAGATGTAGTGCAGGTGCTATACTACTGGAGAAAAGCACTTTACAAACGTTATACAGGAGATGTAGTGCAGGTGCTATACTACTGGAGAAAAGCACTTTACAAACGTTATACAGGAGGTGTAGTGCAGGTGCTATACTACTGGAGAAAAGCACTTTACAAACGTTATACAGGAGGTGTAGTGCAGGTGCTATACTACTGGAGAAAAGCGCTTTACAAACGTTATACAGGAGGTGTAGTGCAGGTGCTATACTACTGGAGAAAAGTGCTTTACAAACGTTATACAGGAGATGTAGTGCAGGTGCTATACTACTGGAGAAAAGCGCTTTACAAACGTTATACAGGAGATGTAGTGCAGGTGCTATACTACTGGAGAAAAGCACTTTACAAACGTTATACAGGAGATGTAGTGCAGGTGCTATACTACTGGAGAAAAGCGCTTTACAAACGTTATACAGGAGGTGTAGTGCAGGTGCTATACTACTGGAGAAAAGCGCTTTACAAACGTTATACAGGAGATGTAGTGCAGGTGCTATACTACTGGAGAAAAGCGCTTTACAAACGTTATACAGGAGGTGTAGTGCAGGTGTTATACTACTGGAGAAAAGCACTTTACAAACGTTATACAGGAGGTATAGTGCAGGTGCTATACTACTGGAGAAAAGCGCTTTACAAACGTTATACAGGAGGTGTAGTGCAGGTACTATACTACTGGAGAAAAGCACTTTACAAACGTTATACAGGAGGTGTAGTGCAGGTGCTATACTACTGGAGAAAAGCACTTTACAAACGTTATACAGGAGGTGTAGTGCAGGTGCTATACTACTGGAGAAAAGCACTTTACAAACGTTATACAGGAGGTGTAGTGCAGGTGCTATACTACTGGAGAAAAGCGCTTTACAAACGTTATACAGGAGGTGTAGTGCAGGTGCTATACTACTGGAGAAAAGCGCTTTACAAACGTTATACAGGAGGTGTAGTGCAGGTGCTATACTACTGGAGAAAAGCGCTTTACAAACGTTATACAGGAGGTATAGTGCAGGTGCTATACTACTGGAGAAAAGCGCTTTACAAACGTTATACAGGAGGTGTAGTGCAGGTGCTATACTACTGGAAAAAAAAGAACTTTACAAACGTTATACAGGAGGTGTAGTGCAGGTGCTATACTACTGGAGAAAAGCACTTTACAAACGTTATACAGGAGGTGTAGTGCAGGTGCTATACTACTGGAGAAAAGCACTTTACAAACGTTATACAGGAGGTGTAGTGCAGGTGCTATACTACTGGAGAAAAGCGCTTTACAAACGTTATACAGGAGGTGTAGTGCAGGTGCTATACTACTGGAGAAAAGCGCTTTACAAACGTTATACAGGAGGTGTAGTGCAGGTGCTATACTACTGGAGAAAAGCACTTTACAAACGTTATACAGGAGGTGTAGTGCAGGTGCTATACTACTGGAGAAAAGCGCTTTACAAACGTTATACAGGAGGTATAGTGCAGGTGCTATACTACTGGAGAAAAGCGCTTTACAAACGTTATACAGGAGGTGTAGTGCAGGTGCTATACTACTGGAGAAAAGCGCTTTACAAACGTTATACAGGAGGTGTAGTGCAGGTGCTATACTACTGGAGAAAAGCACTTTACAAACGTTATACAGGAGGGATAGTGCAGGTGCTATACTACTGGAGAAAAGCGCTTTACACACGTTATACAGGAGGTGTAGTGCAGGTGCTATACTACTGGAGAAAAGCGCTTGACAAACGTTATACAGGAGATGTAGTGCAGGTGTTATACTACTGGAGAAAAGCACTTTACAAACGTTATACAGGAGGTGTAGTGCAGGTGCTATACTACTGGAGAAAAGCACTTTACAAACGTTATACAGGAGGTGTAGTGCAGGTACTATACTACTGGAGAAAAGCACTTTACAAACGTTATACAGGAGGTGTAGTGCAGGTGCTATACTACTGGAGAAAAGCGCTTTACAAACGTTATACAGGAGATGTAGTGCAGGTGCTATACTACTGGAGAAAAGCACTTTACAAACGTTATACAGGAGATGTAGTGCAGGTGCTATACTACTGGAGAAAAGCACTTTACAAACGTTATACAGGAGGTGTAGTGCAGGTGCTATACTACTGGAGAAAAGCACTTTACAAACGTTATACAGGAGGTGTAGTGCAGGTGCTATACTACTGGAGAAAAGCGCTTTACAAACGTTATACAGGAGGTGTAGTGCAGGTGCTATACTACTGGAGAAAAGTGCTTTACAAACGTTATACAGGAGATGTAGTGCAGGTGCTATACTACTGGAGAAAAGCGCTTTACAAACGTTATACAGGAGATGTAGTGCAGGTGCTATACTACTGGAGAAAAGCACTTTACAAACGTTATACAGGAGATGTAGTGCAGGTGCTATACTACTGGAGAAAAGCGCTTTACAAACGTTATACAGGAGGTGTAGTGCAGGTGCTATACTACTGGAGAAAAGCGCTTTACAAACGTTATACAGGAGATGTAGTGCAGGTGCTATACTACTGGAGAAAAGCGCTTTACAAACGTTATACAGGAGATGTAGTGCAGGTGCTATACTACTGGAGAAAAGCGCTTTACAAACGTTATACAGGAGGTGTAGTGCAGGTGCTATACTACTGGAGAAAAGCACTTTACAAACGTTATACAGGAGATGTAGTGCAGGTGCTATACTACTGGAGAAAAGTGCTTTACAAACGTTATACAGGAGGTGTAGTGCAGGTGCTATACTACTGGAGAAAAGCACTTTACAAACGTTATACAGGAGGTGTAGTGCAGGTGCTATACTACTGGAGAAAAGCACTTTACAAACGTTATACAGGAGGTGTAGTGCAGGTGCTATACTACTGGAGAAAAGCACTTTACAAACGTTATACAGGAGGTGTAGTGCAGGTGTTATACTACTGGAGAAAAGCACTTTACAAACGTTATACAGGAGATGTAGTGCAGGTGCTATACTACTGGAGAAAAGCGCTTTACAAACGTTATACAGGAGATGTAGTGCAGGTGCTATACTACTGGAGAAAAGCGCTTTACAAACGTTATACAGGAGATGTAGTGCAGGTGCTATACTACTGGAGAAAAGCGCTTTACAAACGTTATACAGGAGATGTAGTGCAGGTGCTATACTACTGGAGAAAAGCGCTTTACAAACGTTATACAGGAGGTGTAGTGCAGGTGCTATACTACTGGAGAAAAGCACTTTACAAACGTTATACAGGAGATGTAGTGCAGGTGCTATACTACTGGAGAAAAGTGCTTTACAAACGTTATACAGGAGGTGTAGTGCAGGTGCTATACTACTGGAGAAAAGCACTTTACAAACGTTATACAGGAGGTGTAGTGCAGGTGCTATACTACTGGAGAAAAGCACTTTACAAACGTTATACAGGAGGTGTAGTGCAGGTGCTATACTACTGGAGAAAAGCACTTTACAAACGTTATACAGGAGGTGTAGTGCAGGTGTTATACTACTGGAGAAAAGCACTTTACAAACGTTATACAGGAGATGTAGTGCAGGTGCTATACTACTGGAGAAAAGCGCTTTACAAACGTTATACAGGAGATGTAGTGCAGGTGCTATACTACTGGAGAAAAGCGCTTTACAAACGTTATACAGGAGATGTAGTGCAGGTGCTATACTACTGGAGAAAAGCGCTTTACACACGTTATACAGGAGGTGTAGTGCAGGTGCTATACTACTGGAGAAAAGCACTTTACAAATGTTATACAGGAGATGTAGTGCAGGTGCTATACTACTGGAGAAAAGCACTTTACAAACGTTATACAGGAGATGTAGTGCAGGTGCTATACTACTGGAGAAAAGCACTTTACAAACGTTATACAGGAGGTGTAGTGCAGGTGCTATACTACTGGAGAAAAGCGCTTTACAAACGTTATACAGGAGATGTAGTGCAGGTACTATACTACTGGAGAAAAGCGCTTTACAAACGTTATACAGGAGGTGTAGTGCAGGTGCTATACTACTGGAGAAAAGCGCTTTACAAACGTTATACAGGAGGTGTAGTGCAGGTGCTATACTACTGGAGAAAAGCACTTTACAAACGTTATACAGGAGGTGTAGTGCAGGTGCTATACTACTGGAGAAAAGCGCTTTACAAACGTTATACAGGAGATGTAGTGCAGGTGCTATACTACTGGAGAAAAGCGCTTTACAAACGTTATACAGGAGATGTAGTGCAGGTGCTATACTACTGGAGAAAAGCACTTTACAAACGTTATACAGGAGGTGTAGTGCAGGTGCTATACTACTGGAGAAAAGTGCTTTACAAACGTTATACAGGAGGTGTAGTGCAGGTGCTATACTACTGGAGAAAAGTGCTTTACAAACGTTATACAGGAGATGTAGTGCAGGTGCTATACTACTGGAGAAAAGCACTTTACAAACGTTATACAGGAGATGTAGTGCAGGTGCTATACTACTGGAGAAAAGTGCTTTACAAACGTTATACAGGAGGTGTAGTGCAGGTGCTATACTACTGGAGAAAAGCACTTTACAAACGTTATACAGGAGATGTAGTGCAGGTGCTATACTACTGGAGAAAAGCGCTTTACAAACGTTATACAGGAGATGTAGTGCAGGTGCTATACTACTGGAGAAAAGTGCTTTACAAACGTTATACAGGAGATGTAGTGCAGGTGCTATACTACTGGAGAAAAGTGCTTTACAAACGTTATACAGGAGGTGTAGTGCAGGTGCTATACTACTGGAGAAAAGCACTTTACAAACGTTATACAGGAGATGTAGTGCAGGTGCTATACTACTGGAGAAAAGCACTTTACAAACGTTATACAGGAGGTGTAGTGCAGGTGCTATACTACTGGAGAAAAGCGCTTTACAAACGTTATACAGGAGATGTAGTGCAGGTGCTATACTACTGGAGAAAAGCACTTTACAAACGTTATACAGGAGGTGTAGTGCAGGTGCTATACTACTGGAGAAAAGTGCTTTACAAACGTTATACAGGAGGTTTAGTGCAGGTGCTATACTACTGGAGAAAAGCGCTTTACAAACGTTATACAGGAGATGTAGTGCAGGTGCTATACTACTGGAGAAAAGCGCTTTACAAACGTTATACAGGAGATGTAGTGCAGGTGCTATACTACTGGAGAAAAGCACTTTACAAACGTTATACAGGAGGTGTAGTGCAGGTGCTATACTACTGGAGAAAAGTGCTTTACAAACGTTATACAGGAGGTGTAGTGCAGGTGCTATACTACTGGAGAAAAGCACTTTACAAACGTTATACAGGAGATGTAGTGCAGGTGCTATACTACTGGAGAAAAGCGCTTTACAAACGTTATACAGGAGATGTAGTGCAGGTGCTATACTACTGGAGAAAAGTGCTTTACAAACGTTATACAGGAGATGTAGTGCAGGTGCTATACTACTGGAGAAAAGTGCTTTACAAACGTTATACAGGAGGTGTAGTGCAGGTGCTATACTACTGGAGAAAAGCACTTTACAAACGTTATACAGGAGATGTAGTGCAGGTGCTATACTACTGGAGAAAAGCGCTTTACAAACGTTATACAGGAGATGTAGTGCAGGTGCTATACTACTGGAGAAAAGTGCTTTACAAACGTTATACAGGAGATGTAGTGCAGGTGCTATACTACTGGAGAAAAGCACTTTACAAACGTTATACAGAACGTGTAGTGCAGGTGCTATACTACTGGAGAAAAGCACTTTACAAACGTTATACAGGAGATGTAGTGCAGGTGCTATACTACTGGAGAAAAGCGCTTTACAAACGTTATACATGAGGTGTAGTGCAGGTGCTATACTACTGGAGAAAAGCGCTTTACAAACATTATACAGGAGGTGTAGTGCAGGTGCTATACTACTGGAGAAAAGCGCTTTACAAACGTTATACAGGAGGTGTAGTGCAGGTGCTAGACTACTGGAGAAAAGCGCTTTACAAACGTTATACAGGAGATGTAGTGCAGGTGCTATACTACTGGAGAAAAGCGCTTTACAAACGTTATACAGGAGATGTAGTGCAGGTGCTATACTACTGGAGAAAAGCACTTTACAAACGTTATACAGGAGATGTAGTGCAGGTGCTATACTACTGGAGAAAAGTGCTTTACAAACGTTATACAGGAGATGTAGTGCAGGTGCTATTCTACTGGAGAAAAGCACTTTACAAACGTTATACAGGAGGTGTAGTGCAGGTGCTATACTACTGGAGAAAAGCACTTTACAAACGTTATACAGGAGGTGTAGTGCAGGTGCTATACTACTGGAGAAAAGCGCTTTACAAACGTTATACAGGAGATGTAGTGCAGGTGCTATACTACTGGAGAAAAGTGCTTTACAAACGTTATACAGGAGGTGTAGTGCAGGTGCTATACTACTGGAGAAAAGCGCTTTACAAACGTTATACAGGAGATGTAGTGCAAGTGCTATACTACTGGAGAAAAGTGCTTTACAAACGTTATACAGGAGATGTAGTGCAGGTGCTATACTACTGGAGAAAAGCGCTTTACAAACGTTATACAGGAGATGTAGTGCAGGTGCTATACTACTGGAGAAAAGCACTTTACAAACGTTATACAGGAGGTGTAGTGCAGGTGCTATACTACTGGAGAAAAGCGCTTTACAAACGTTATACAGGAGGTGTAGTGCAGGTGCTATACTACTGGAGAAAAGCACTTTACAAACGTTATACAGGAGGTGTAGTGCAGGTGCTATACTACTGGAGAAAAGCGCTTTACAAACGTTATACAGGAGATGTAGTGCAGGTGCTATACTACTGGAGAAAAGCGCTTTACAAACGTTATACAGGAGATGTAGTGCAGGTGCTATACTACTGGAGAAAAGCGCTTTACAAACGTTATACAGGAGATGTAGTGCAGGTGCTATACTACTGGAGAAAAGCACTTTACAAACGTTATACAGGAGATGTAGTGCAGGTGCTATACTACTGGAGAAAAGCGCTTTACAAACGTTATACAGGAGATGTAGTGCAGGTACTATACTACTGGAGAAAAGCGCTTTACAAACGTTATACAGGAGATGTAGTGCAGGTGTTATACTACTGGAGAAAAGTGCTTTACAAACGTTATACAGGAGGTGTAGTGCAGGTACTATACTACTGGAGAAAAGCGCTTTACAAACGTTATACAGGAGATGTAGTGCAGGTGTTATACTACTGGAGAAAAGTGCTTTACAAACGTTATACAGGAGATGTAGTGCAGGTACTATACTACTGGAGAAAAGCGCTTTACAAACGTTATACAGGAGGTGTAGTGCAGGTGCTATACTACTGGAGAAAAGTGCTTTACAAACGTTATACAGGAGGTGTAGTGCAGGTGCTATACTACTGGAGAAAAGCGCTTTACAAACGTTATACAGGAGGTGTAGTGCAGGTGCTATACTACTGGAGAAAAGCGCTTTACAAACGTTATACAGGAGGTGTAGTGCAGGTGCTATACTACTGGAGAAAAGCGCTTTACAAACGTTATACAGGAGGTGTAGTGCAGGTGCTATACTACTGGAGAAAAGCGCTTTACAAACGTTATACAGGAGATGTAGTGCAGGTGTTATACTACTGGAGAAAAGCGCTTTACAAACGTTATACAGGAGGTGTAGTGCAGGTGCTATACTACTGGAGAAAAGCGCTTTACAAACGTTATACAGGAGGTGTAGTGCAGGTGCTATACTACTGGAGAAAAGCGCTTTACAAACGTTATACAGGAGATGTAGTGCAGGTGTTATACTACTGGAGAAAAGCGCTTTACAAACGTTATACAGGAGATGTAGTGCAGGTGCTATACTACTGGAGAAAAGCACTTTACAAACGTTATACAGGAGGTGTAGTGCAGGTGCTATACTACTGGAGAAAAGCACTTTACAAACGTTATACAGGAGGTGTAGTGCAGGTGCTATACTACTGGAGAAAAGCGCTTTACAAACGTTATACAGGAGATGTAGTGCAGGTGCTATACTACTGGAGAAAAGCGCTTTACAAACGTTATACAGGAGATGTAGTGCAGGTGCTATACTACTGGAGAAAAGCACTTTACAAACGTTATACAGGAGATGTAGTGCAGGTGCTATACTACTGGAGAAAAGCGCTTTACAAACGTTATACAGGAGATGTAGTGCAGGTGCTATACTACTGGAGAAAAGCGCTTTACAAACGTTATACAGGAGATGTAGTGCAGGTGCTATACTACTGGAGAAAAGCGCTTTACAAACGTTATACAGGAGATGTAGTGCAGGTGCTATACTACTGGAGAAAAGTGCTTTACAAACGTTATACAGGAGATGTAGTGCAGGTGCTATACTACTGGAGAAAAGCACTTTACAAACGTTATACAGGAGATGTAGTGCAGGTGCTATACTACTGGAGAAAAGCGCTTTACAAACGTTATACAGGAGATGTAGTGCAGGTGCTATACTACTGGAGAAAAGCGCTTTACAAACGTTATACAGGAGATGTAGTGCAGGTGCTATACTACTGGAGAAAAGCGCTTTACAAACGTTATACAGGAGATGTAGTGCAGGTGCTATACTACTGGAGAAAAGCGCTTTACAAACGTTATACAGGAGATGTAGTGCAGGTGCTATACTACTGGAGAAAAGCGCTTTACAAACGTTATACAGGAGATGTAGTGCAGGTGCTATACTACTGGAGAAAAGTGCTTTACAAACGTTATACAGGAGATGTAGTGCAGGTGCTATACTACTGGAGAAAAGCGCTTTACAAACATTATACAGGAGGTGTAGTGCAGGTGCTATACTACTGGAGAAAAGCGCTTTACAAACGTTATACAGGAGATGTAGTGCAGGTGCTATACTACTGGAGAAAAGCGCTTTACAAACGTTATATAGGAGGTGTAGTGCAGGTGCTATACTACTGGAGAAAAGCACTTTACACACGTTATACACGAGATGTAGTGCAGGTGCTATACTACTGGAGAAAAGCACTTTACAAACGTTATACAGGAGATGTAGTGCAGGTGCTATACTACTGGAGAAAAGCGCTTTACAAACGTTATACAGGAGATGTAGTGCAGGTGCTATACTACTGGAGAAAAACGCTTTACAAACGTTATACAGGAGGTGTAGTGCAGGTGCTATACTACTGGAGAAAAGCGCTTTACAAACGTTATACAGGAGGTGTAGTGCAGGTGCTATACTACTGGAGAAAAGCTCTTTACAAACGTTATACAGGAGGTGTAGTGCAGGTGCTATACTACTGGAGAAAAGCACTTTACAAACGTTATACAGGAGGTGTAGTGCAGGTGCTATACTACTGGAGAAAAGCGCTTTACAAACGTTATACAGGAGGTGTAGTGCAGGTGCTATACTACTGGAGAAAAGCGCTTTACAAACGTTATACAGGAGGTGTAGTGCAGGTGCTATACTACTGG
>NW_024400301.1:0-38286 GCF_905171765.1 Bufo bufo
ATAGACTTTATAGAAGTGGTAATTACATCTTAAGCTTATATTAAAATGATAAACACTAAAAAATCATCACACTGAAACATAAATTATAGGCTGACAATGGTGTAGAAAAATAAGATAGTATTGTCACATGTGCACAACTGGGGGAAAAAAAACGAATAAACCAGTGATTTTATACACACCGTGAAACTTGTCTAGAAGACCACCTCTGTGGTGAGACCATCGTGATCTTGACCAGATTTCTGTCTAATGGATTTTCATTTCTCTTATTCCTGTATACTTCTTTAAGAGAACCTTATGGGCAGGGCTGAATGCGTCCTGAACGTGGGTAAGGCATGCCAAACCTAAACTATGGCTGAGTTGTGCCGGGAGCCACGGGCGTGGGTAGGCCTGGAGAGGGCGTACCCTATTGGAGTGTGTGAGAAGAGGGGTGGGAGGGAGGGGTAAGTGAGACACACCACCTGGGGGGAGACTTTAGCAGGCATATATAGGGAGCTACGCCCTGCCCACAAATGCAGGCTGAAATCAGCCTTAATACTTATGGGCAGGGCTGAATGCGTCCTGAACGTGGGTAAGGCATGCCAAACCTAAACTATGGCTGAGTTGTGCCGGGAGCCACGGGCGTGGGTAGGCCTGGAGAGGGCAAAAAAGACAAGTACACTGAGTCGTGCCAATCGGTTTATTGTGTGCTACCGTCTCGTATGACCTATAACGCCAGCGATTGAAAAGCCTGGGATATTTCTCTATGTGGATTCGGGACGTATCGATTGAAACAAGAAGATCTCCAGCGTCCCATGGACCGGATGACATGAGCAGGGACTTGGTGTTTCGAGGCTGACGAAGCCGCTCCGATGCGGAATGAGTGACCCGAGATGACGCCTGGGTCGTACCCAAGGCCTGCCGTTAACGAACGTATATGGGAGATGAATTGATGTGAAGAGAGGGGTTTATCTTTGAGGGGTAGGAGAGGACTGTTGGGAGGAGCAGACTGTAACAGGGATAATAATTTGTTAAGAATCCGGACTGGGCACCAGTTGTTTTGGGTAGGAAAATATTTAATCTCCGTGGGTGGCCCTGTTTGGCTTGTTTTGGTCAGAGGTAGGCTGAGAACGAAATGATCATTGTGCCACGACAGCTGGTCTTTGCGAAGACAGCCGTGCCCCGGGGTGTTGCCGGTGAATTCTCCTGGACGGAGAAAGCCGTAGAAACTTAAAAACATGGCTGCTTGTAATACCGTGCTGGACAAGGGCCCAAAAGGGGAGCCGTCTAGCGCGGCAGATAGGTCCCTGAACAGCTTGGTGGACACCGGTTGTCTGCGGGAAGGAGTTTGTTTGGCGGTTTTCTGAATTCCCCTAAGGGCTGCCTTGATGGCCTGGTTTGAAAAAATGGAAGAACGGTCCGGATTACTAAGCATGAAGTGGTGTTGGAGGCCTGCTAGATATAATTTGATGGAACTGTGAGAGAGTTTGAGCTGGGATTGACAGAAAGCTATGAACGCCAGTAAGTACGATGTCTCGTCCCGGCCGTCTTGAGGATAAAGGAGACTAAACCTGCTGAATGCTTTCAACCCGGTTCTGTAATTCCTGGCCGTGTTTGGGGCTAAGGACTGACTTATGAAATATTTTGCTGTCGAAATGAGGGATTCTAGTCCATCACGAGATTGTTGTGTGGCGGAATTGAGGCTCCCGTGGGATCCGCGTCGGGCATCTCCTGAAAAAAAATCAAAAAATTTAATCTAGATAATGCATCTGCTGCTACATTTTTATGTCCCTGGATATGTTCCCCTGAAAAACGGAAATTGAAAGAAAGGGACAACCATACTAGTCTGCGTAGCAGCGACATGATTTTCGGGGATTTAGCCCTTTGTTTGTCGAGGATGTCAACTAATGCCTGACTGTAAGAGAAGGAGAAAGACAGGAGGCAGCGCCTCGTGTGTAGAACCGTATGATAATATTAAAAACAACAATGCACTGATTGTGCTTACCGTATTGGGTTGTGATGAGTCACAACTCCTATGAATCGCTTATGCTGGTAAAAGCCCGTCCAGCTTGCGGGGATGACTGCTGCTGCTGCCCAGGTTCTTACCCGTTTTCGTGGAGCACGATATCCGGGGTATGGAGAATAGTGGATAGGTATAAAAAATGAACCTTATAAAAAGCGGCGCTGCTGCAGAAGACAGGACTCAAATAGATAAAATAAAGTGGGTCTTTATTTATATTGGTCTACGCGTTTCAGGGGCGGACTGCCCCCTTCATCAGGACAATATGTCATTACATTGTGGGTGTGAACATTATGACTTTTTATTCTGTTTGTTTGGGCGCGATAATTCGGCCTCTGGGGGCGTGGGGGGGCGTGGGGGTGGAGGGGGGGCGGAGACATGAATGCACGTGTTTCTCTTGTTGATATGCCGCCCACAAGAGGTCTGCTGCGTGCCTTCTTTAGTGATGTGTGGAAGGACCTTGCTGACGTCTTTCTTGTGGGTGCGGTCTTCGTGACGTAATCTGTGGGCGGAGTTACGACTCTTCCAGTGGTGACATCCACCGATCACCTCTGATGTTTTGTGGGCGGTGTATTTTGTTTGTATAGCGCTGGTTTGGTCTCTCAAATATATTCTTTTTCAGGTATGGTATTTTTGGTTTAGTTTGTATGGTTGCTATGCCGACCCTAGCTGGTCTGTTAGGTGCCGCTTTAGTGTAGCGTTTGAGGACCTTCCTGACATCACGTTTGTGGGTGCGGTCTTCATGACGTAATACAGGGGCGGAGCTATGAACTTCTAGCCATAAGTATTCAATTGCGATGTCTTGTGGAGGGTGTGTATTGTTAGTGTTGCGCTAGTTCAGCCACTACAGTGTGTTTTTATGCGGGCATGGCAGTGTGATCACAGGAGTATATAAGAGAGTGCAATGGCCTACAATAGGAATTTATGTATATAGATACAAAAAAGTGCGGGGCATGCAGAATGCGGGACATGTGGGAATGAATAAAAGGATGTGTATGTATATATAAGTGTATGTGTGTGGTAAAGAACCCACACGTACAGGTTCATATAAATGAGAGTGAGCATAAGGTAAAAAATGGTTTAAAAGATGGAAAATACCAAATCAATTAATTGGGTAATTAGATTAAAAAAAATAATAATAATAAAATTAAAATTAAAAATAAATAAAAAATTGATGAAAAATAATTGATGAAAAATAATAAAATAGATAAAAAAAAAAAAAAAAAAAAAAAATATAAAAATAAAAATAAATAAAATAAAAAAATGATAATGTTAAAAAATAATAATAATGAACAATAATAGATAATAAATAATAATAGTGGTAGTGGACAGCCATCTGGCGGGGATATAACCCTTTACCAATAAGAGTGGGAGACGGGGGCTGTATCACCTCGTATGAGTCTGTGTATATAAGATAATATATTTATTTATTTATTTATAGGATAATATATTTATCGATTTTATTTATTCATTTATTTATATATATATAGTCACTGGTAGGTCTACTCATAGGGCCTTGCGACTAAAGGGGTGGGTCTCGATGGCCTATTTATGGTGGTCCAGACGCACAAGTATTTTTTATATATAAAAAAAAAAAAAAAAAAAAAAAAGAGAGATTCGGGTTTGCAAGAGAATTTTTTGGGATCTGAGAAGAACGAGTTGTGGTGGTAAAAATATATTTATCTAGTAGCCAATATTTTTGCGCACGTCGTACATATACGCTCACGAGTGTGTCCGTTATTACTGTGAGGTGTGAGTGGGGTATTTGGTTTTACAGAATGGTTTCGCTGATCTCATTTAGTCCGAAGGGGGTTAGGGTATCCAGTTGGAATATCCAAAAGACCTCCCTTCTTTGGAGGCTGTTGAACCTATTATAGGGATTTGTGGGTATATAATCAATAGGTGTGATTTTTATTGCATGTTTGTCTTTTTCTGTTGTGGTCATACAGTGTCTAGAGATGCTATGTTTTATATTCTGTTTCCGTATATTGTATCTGTGTTGGTTGACTCTGCAGTGTAGTGGCTGTGTGGTACGGCCCACATATTGGAGGCCACATTGGCATTCAATAAGATAGATGACATAGCTGCTCTGGCATGTCAGATGGTGTTTGATTTTGAAAGTGGCACCGTTTTTTGTGGATGAGAAAGTTGTGTTTCTATGTGTAATAATATTGCAACAAAGGCATCGTCGTTTGCCACATTTATAACTGCCTATTCTATTCTGTATAGTGCCCTTTTCTTCTCCCATGCTATGTTTTGGTTTGTTTGGGGCCACAGTGCTCTTGATTGTGGGGGCTCTTCTGTATGTGATTATTGGTTTGTTGGGTAGGTATTTTTCGAGATAGGGATCTTGTTTTAGGATGTGCCAGTGTTTTGTGAGTATTGTGCGTATGGCATTGTTAGATGTATTGTATTGTGTGATAAGGTTGAGATGTCTTTCTATTTGGGTCCCTTCATTTTCAGTTTTTTTGCTGCTGGTCAGACATTCTTTTTGAGTATTTTTGATGCTTCTTTTATATGCGTTTGTGATGAGTCTTTTAGGGTAACCTTTTTCTATAAAGCGTTTTTGTAAAATTTTTGCTTGTTTTTTGAAGTCTGAATCCTCTGTGCAGTTGCGTCTTACCCGTTTATATTGGCTATATGGCACGTTCTGTAGCCATTTTTTATGGTGGAAGCTTTTGTAGTGTATGTAGCTGTTTGTGTCAACTTGTTTGAAGAATGTTTTTGTTGTGAGGATGTTGTTTGTAATAGAGATAGAGATGTCTAGGAAATCTATGTGAGTTCTATCAAAAATTGGGGTAAGGGCAATCCCCCAGTCTGTTTTGTTTAGGCTTTCGCAAAATTCTAGTGCTGAGGGTTCATTTCCGTCCCAGATGATGAAGACGTCATCTATATATCTTCTGTAGTATATGATTTCCTTCCTCTGGTTATCGTAGATATAAGTTTTTTCAAATTGGCCCATAAAAATGTTAGCGAAGGCCGGTGCCACTTTCGTACCCATCGCGGTCCCCCGGCGTTGATGGTATGTGTGGCCATTATAGATGAAAAAATTGTTCTCTAAGATAAAACGCAAACTTTCAAGCAAAAACAGAATTTGTTGTGGTTTTAGTGTAAGGTCCTCTCTCAGTGTATTTTCTACACATCTAATACCTAGGTCATGTTGTATGTTGGAGTATAATGCTGATACGTCCATCGTGAGTAGAGCATATGAGTCCTTCCAGGGGATGTCAGTTAGCTCTTGGATTAATTGTCTGGAGTCGTGAAGATAGCTGTCTAGATTACGTACATAGGGTTGTAGGAACAGATCAAGATAGTGTGATAAATTACTTGTTGCTGAGTTGGTGTTTGATACTATGGGTCTCCCTGGAGGGTTTTCGGTGTTCTTATGTATTTTTGGCAGATGGTAGAAATAAGGATTAGAGGGTGATTTTGGAATGAGAAAATTCTTTTCTTTTTTGTTTATGTATTGATTCTCGTGAGCACTTTTTATAAAGGTGGTTAGTTTTTTTATAATGTTAGGGAAGGGGTTCTCCGTTACTTTCTGGTAATAATTTTTGTCATTCAGAATGTTCAGTGCTTCTTTTTCATAAACTTCTGTATTTTGTAGGACTATTGCCCCTCCCTTATCTGCTGGTCTTATTTTAAGATTTTTATTGTTCCCGAGTTTTTTTAGGGCAATTTTTTCTTGGTTGGTTAGGTTGGCCTTATTGTGGTGGCTAATTGAGGGGTTGGCGTTTGTGGTGATCTTTTTGAGGTCTGCAGCCACTAGATCAAAAAAGGCTGGTATAAGGTGTCCTTGACTCTGAAGTGGAAAGAAATTCGATTTCGGGCGTACTTCTTGGTGTTTGTATGTTTGTATATCCTCTGGGTTGGTGCTCTCTAGTAACTTTTTTGTTTGGTTCTTTTTATGTTCGTATTCGAAATGTCTTTTTATTGTCAGGTTTTTACGAAATTTTTGCATGTCGAGGTATAGTTCGAAGGCATTCACTCTGTTGTGTGGACAAAATGAAAGGCCCTTTTGTAGGAGACTTTGTTCTGAGGTTGTGAGCTGGTGTGTTGATAGGTTGAAGATTTTTATTGTTGGTATAGGTTCATTCTCGTTTTTACTTTTGTCGTTTTTCTTTTTTGTTATATTGCCTTGCCTTTTTTGTTGTTGCCCTCCTCTACATCCTCGCATTCTAATTTTCTTTTTCCCGGGGTCGGTTTGAAGAACTCTGTTATTTGTGGTGTGATTGATATGTGTTGTTTGGTACCTATTTGTTTCGTGCTTGGTTGGGATCGAATATTGTTGGCATGGTCTAAAAAAGGAACCAGGGCTGAGGTTCCTGTGCGGGTATTGTCAATGGTAATGCAGTGGGGGGGTGTTACAGGTTTGTCTGGCGGAGAGGTGTGATGTACCGTAAGGATGGATGTGTCAAGAAGTGAACTGATATTCAGTGATGTGTGGCATGGGTGGGTGTCCGCTGTGGTGCCAGATCTCTTGGGAGATATATCTTTTTTTGGGGTTGGGCTAAGATGTATGAGTGGGGAGGAGTTAGCCGTGTAATCTTTGGGTGGTGTACGGTTCTTTTTAAAGTCTAAATATTTGGATTTTAGGACTCTGAATTTTTCCAAGAACTCGTCGGTGGATGAGTCTAAGTCGTGTTTTTTATTGGGAGGGTCGGTGTTTGCGCTTGGCGAGTTGCGTACCAGACTGGTATTGGTAGTGTCATTCAAAAGTATTGTTTCCTTTATAATGGCGGTGATGGGTGTAGGGGTAATGGGGGGTTTAGGGTTGGGTGGTCGCTCATGTTTTGGTGGTATGCTAGGTGGAGCGCTGGTTTTACTGGACGGTATAGTGTTTTGGAATTTGTATACTGTCGGTGCCGCTTTCTCGGTTTCTCTATTTTTGGATTTTTTGTAAGCATTATTGGTAAAAAAACGTGTTCTCGTCTCATGGTTGAAACTGGGTTTTTGGGGTCGTGTGGTATTGGTCATATTTTGAGGACCCGTGTATTTCTGGTTATGTTCGCTAGGGTTTATGATGTTATGTTGGTTCCCTTTTCTTCGTGTGAGTCTATAGGTTCCCTGTTCTTTGTCCATTCTATCTCGTTGCAATTTTTTAGCTTTATTGGCTATAATATTTTGCTCACTCTGGTAAATTCTATTTGTGAGATTTTGGTTTATTGTAGGGTAATCTGGGTGAAGTTCATAGTGCTGTAGGGATTTTATGATTATTTCAATTTTTTCTGTATGGTTTTTAATCAAAGCTTCCCTTTTGTTGGAGATGATTCTTATTAGGCCCGCCGCACATTGATCCAAATAGTCATTCCATTCATATGCGAAGACAGGGTCTTCTGGAAAGGTCGGGGCATTTCCTAATCTTAGACCTCTTGGTGCTAGATTCTCAAGTGTATATATTTGTAAAAACATGGCATCTAGTGAGTGTATCAGTTCATTTCTCAGGTTATCCTCAAGGTCCTGAAATAGTTGGCACATAGTCTTAGTTTCATCGTGTGAAAAACTTGCCTTGTCATTTTTGCTGGTTGTCATGGAAGCAGGTTCGTTGGTATTATTCCTTGATGTATAACGTAGCACCAGGGACTTGCGTTGCTGTGTACGTTGCGAAAAATACTCCATTTTCCTTCTTTGTAGTGGTTACGGTTTTTCTACACGCTTTTAGGCTGCAGTTCCTCCTTGGAAAAAGGACTTCAGGGGGTCCTCCGGGTTCTGTGTGTTCCCACCAGGCTCCGGACACAATATGTAAGAGAAGGAGAAAGACAGGAGGCAGCGCCTCGTGTGTAGAACCGTATGATAATATTAAAAACAACAATGCACTGATTGTGCTTACCGTATTGGGTTGTGATGAGTCACAACTCCTATGAATCGCTTATGCTGGTAAAAGCCCGTCCAGCTTGCGGGGATGACTGCTGCTGCTGCCCAGGTTCTTACCCGTTTTCGTGGAGCACGATATCCGGGGTATGGAGAATAGTGGATAGGTATAAAAAATGAACCTTATAAAAAGCGGCGCTGCTGCAGAAGACAGGACTCAAATAGATAAAATAAAGTGGGTCTTTATTTATATTGGTCTACGCGTTTCAGGGGCGGACTGCCCCCTTCATCAGGACAATATGTCATTACATTGTGGGTGTGAACATTATGACTTTTTATTCTGTTTGTTTGGGCGCGATAATTCGGCCTCTGGGGGCGTGGGGGGGCGTGGGGTGGGGGGGGGGCGGAGACATGAATGCACGTGTTTCTCTTGTTGATATGCCGCCCACAAGAGGTCTGCTGCGTGCCTTCTTTAGTGATGTGTGGAAGGACCTTGCTGACGTCTTTCTTGTGGGTGCGGTCTTCGTGACGTAATCTGTGGGCGGAGTTACGACTCTTCCAGTGGTGACATCCACCGATCACCTCTGATGTTTTGTGGGCGGTGTATTTTGTTTGTATAGCGCTGGTTTGGTCTCTCAAATATATTCTTTTTCAGGTATGGTATTTTTGGTTTAGTTTGTATGGTTGCTATGCCGACCCTAGCTGGTCTGTTAGGTGCCGCTTTAGTGTAGCGTTTGAGGACCTTCCTGACATCACGTTTGTGGGTGCGGTCTTCATGACGTAATACAGGGGCGGAGCTATGAACTTCTAGCCATAAGTATTACGTTTCAATTGCGATGTCTTGTGGAGGGTGTGTATTGTTAGTGTTGCGCTAGTTCAGCCACTACAGTGTGTTTTTATGCGGGCATGGCAGTGTGATCACAGGAGTATATAAGAGAGTGCAATGGCCTACAATAGGAATTTATGTATATAGATACAAAAAAGTGCGGGGCATGCAGAATGCGGGACATGTGGGAATGAATAAAAGGATGTGTATGTATATATAAGTGTATGTGTGTGGTAAAGAACCCACACGTACAGGTTCATATAAATGAGAGTGAGCATAAGGTAAAAGACGCAACTGCACAGAGGATTCAGACTTCAAAAAACAAGCAAAAATTTTACAAAAACGCTTTATAGAAAAAGGTTACCCTAAAAGACTCATCACAAACGCATATAAAAGAAGCATCAAAAATACTCAAAAAGAATGTCTGACCAGCAGCAAAAAAACTGAAAATGAAGGGACCCAAATAGAAAGACATCTCAACCTTATCACACAATACAATACATCTAACAATGCCATACGCACAATACTCACAAAACACTGGCACATCCTAAAACAAGATCCCTATCTCGAAAAATACCTACCCAACAAACCAATAATCACATACAGAAGAGCCCCCACAATCAAGAGCACTGTGGCCCCAAACAAACCAAAACATAGCATGGGAGAAGAAAAGGGCACTATACAGAATAGAATAGGCAGTTATAAATGTGGCAAACGACGATGCCTTTGTTGCAATATTATTACACATAGAAACACAACTTTCTCATCCACAAAAAACGGTGCCACTTTCAAAATCAAACACCATCTGACATGCCAGAGCAGCTATGTCATCTATCTTATTGAATGCCAATGTGGCCTCCAATATGTGGGCCGTACCACACAGCCACTACACTGCAGAGTCAACCAACACAGATACAATATACGGAAACAGAATATAAAACATAGCATCTCTAGACACTGTATGACCACAACAGAAAAAGACAAACATGCAATAAAAATCACACCTATTGATTATATACCCACAAATCCCTATAATAGGTTCAACAGCCTCCAAAGAAGGGAGGTCTTTTGGATATTCCAACTGGATACCCTAACCCCCTTCGGACTAAATGAGATCAGCGAAACCATTCTGTAAAACCAAATACCCCACTCACACCTCACAGTAATAACGGACACACTCGTGAGCGTATATGTACGACGTGCGCAAAAATATTGGCTACTAGATAAATATATTTTTACCACCACAACTCGTTCTTCTCAGATCCCAAAAAATTCTCTTGCAAACCCGAATCTCTCTTTTTTTTTTTTTTTTTTTTTTTTTTTATATATAAAAAATACTTGTGCGTCTGGACCACCATAAATAGGCCATCGAGACCCACCCCTTTAGTCGCAAGGCCCTATGAGTAGACCTACCAGTGACTATATATATATAAATAAATGAATAAATAAAATCGATAAATATATTATCCTATAAATAAATAAATAAATAAATATATTATCTTATATACACAGACTCATACGAGGTGATACAGCCCCCGTCTCCCACTCTTATTGGTAAAGGGTTATATCCCCGCCAGATGGCTGTCCACTACCACTATTATTATTTATTATCTATTATTGTTCATTATTATTATTTTTTAACATTATGATTTTTTTGTTTTATTTATTTTTATTTTTATATATATATATATTTTTTTTTTTTTAATCTATTTTGTTATTTTTGATCAATTATTTTTCATCAATTTTTTATTTATTTTTAATTTTAATTTTATTATTATTATTTTTTTTAATCTAATTACCCAATTAATTGATTTGGTATTTTCCATCTTTTAAACCATTTTTTACCTTATGCTCACTCTCATTTATATGAACCTGTACGTGTGGGTTCTTTACCACACACATACACTTATATATACATACACATCCTTTTATTCATTCCCACATGTCCCGCATTCTGCATGCCCCGCACTTTTTTGTATCTATATACATAAATTCCTATTGTAGGCCATTGCACTCTCTTATATACTCCTGTGATCACACTGCCATGCCCGCATAAAAACACACTGTAGTGGCTGAACTAGCGCAACACTAACAATACACACCCTCCACAAGACATCGCAATTGAAACGTAATACTTATGGCTAGAAGTTCATAGCTCCGCCCCTGTATTACGTCATGAAGACCGCACCCACAAACGTGATGTCAGGAAGGTCCTCAAACGCTACACTAAAGCGGCACCTAACAGACCAGCTAGGGTCGGCATAGCAACCATACAAACTAAACCAAAAATACCATACCTGAAAAAGAATATATTTGAGAGACCAAACCAGCGCTATACAAACAAAATACACCGCCCACAAAACATCAGAGGTGATCGGTGGATGTCACCACTGGAAGAGTCGTAACTCCGCCCACAGATTACGTCACGAAGACCGCACCCACAAGAAAGACGTCAGCAAGGTCCTTCCACACATCACTAAAGAAGGCACGCAGCAGACCTCTTGTGGGCGGCATATCAACAAGAGAAACACGTGCATTCATGTCTCCGCCCCCCCTCCACCCCCACGCCCCCCCACGCCCCCAGAGGCCGAATTATCGCGCCCAAACAAACAGAATAAAAAGTCATAATGTTCACACCCACAATGTAATGACATATTGTCCTGATGAAGGGGGCAGTCCGCCCCTGAAACGCGTAGACCAATATAAATAAAGACCCACTTTATTTTATCTATTTGAGTCCTGTCTTCTGCAGCAGCGCCGCTTTTTATAAGGTTCATTTTTTATACCTATCCACTATTAACTAATGCCTGACTATCCGTGACAAAAAGGACAGAGGAATTGGCCCACTGTTTTCCCCATACTTGAGCGGCTGCCACTATGGGGTAGAGCTCTATGAGGGGGGATGATTTTAAGGCATCTATGTCGGAGCTTAATTCTGGGGGCCATTTGCCCGCCATCCAATGGTTGCCGGAAATAGCAGCAAACCCGACTGACCCCGCTGCGTCTGAAAAAACGATGGGGGAGAGTGAGGTTCGGGGAGGGATGAATAAAGAAATACCGTTCCAGTTTGACAAAAAAGAATTCCACATGTGCAGGTCTGCCCTGGCATGACTATCTAACGAAATTATACTGTCCTGATCCTGAGCTTCGGGCAAAAGCTGCAGCAACCTCGACATAAACGATTTGCCCTGCGGCATGACCTTGGTCGCAAAATTGAGCATTCCCAGAAGAGACTGAAGTTCCGTTTTGGTAATGGAGTTTCCTAGTACGGCTCTGTCCATGGCTGTGCGGATTTTACTTAACTTCTCTGGAGGAAGCCTGGCTTCCATACGGACCGTGTCCAAGATGATACCTAGGAAGGTGACCTGTGTGGCTGGCCCTTCTGTCTTTTTTTGAGCTAACGGGACCTGTAACTGATTAAAGAGCTCCGTCAACGTGTTTAAACCGGTCGGGTGAGGATGCCGCTTCTCAATTATCAGGAAGTCGTCCAGATAGTGGATGACCATTGGCAAACCGCCGTGGTGAACCAATATCCAGTGGAGAGCCTGGGCTAACTGGTCGAAGAGCCATGGACTGCTTTTGCAACCGAAAGTGAGACGATTTGCAAAATAAAATTTATTGGACCATCTGATGCCGTAAAAACCCCAAAGCTGTGGCTGGATAGGCAGCAGCTTAAAGGCGTCGGCTATATCTGCCTTGGTGAGCCAAGAACCCTTGCCTGAGAGCAAGATGAGTTGGACTGCCTGATCAATAGAAGAGTATCTCATTGAGAACTCCTCTGATGGAATCAGTGAATTCAGGCTGGGGGTGGACGAAGCATGTGGAGCGGACAAATCGTAGATCATACGTTTTTTATTTGATGATTGTTTTGCCACAATGCCGATAGGGCTAATGCGCCAGTGCTGAAAGGGAACATCAGAAAAAGGGCCCAGCAAGAAACCTTTATTGACCTCTGCTTGTATCAATGTCTCGACTGCTTCTGGGTCATGACTGGCTGACAATAAGTTGGAACCCTCCCAGTTGGCTTGAGGAAGAGCGACTAGCCCTGTGTGAAACCCTTCGTGGAACCCAGCTATTAAGAATTCAGTGAAGACTCGGTCAGGATGGTTTTTTAGGAGACTTGACAGCAATTCGACATTGATGTCGGTTAGTCATGACTGTTTAGAGGTTTTCCTAGGGCACGAGACACGTGGGTGAGCTCTGAAACACAAAGAACAGATGTGCAGGGCCCGACACGCATTAAAGGCACAACTACCCAAGTTGAAGTTATTACATAACTGGCTTTTGCCGAGGTATACTATGGGCCGGCCTAGTTTGTCCACTGAACTGGGATTGCCCTGAGGACCCGAGGGACCGGGCCACTCCCCTTGCGGCGTGCCGGGGCTAGAGTTCGGGCACCAATCTGTTAAATGAAATATGGATTGGCAGTTCGAGCAGGTGGGGGCCCTAAGACCTGCAAAGTGCCGGCAAAATAGCTCGGTGTCCATCTCCGCCCAATTGGTGACAAACTGGAAATGGGAAAGTGCTGCTGCTGCTTTAGCGGAGAAGGACCGGTGGTAATCGTAAAATGCCGATCCACCATATTTCTGGCCCAGGTCGGTGACCTGGTAAAGGTATCTGTCCAGTTCCTCCCTTCTGCCTGGCTGGGCTGAACAGACCACATCTCTAAATACACTGAAAGCTAGCACGAATTCCGGAATGGTCAGTTTCTTATTGAGACGTGCATCTTTAGCTCTCATGACTATGGACACGTCCCCACAGTTAATTACGCGATCTTCTGGAACATCATGGGATGCAATGAGGATGGAGGCTAGATTTATATCTTTCCCTGCCAGAATGTCCTTTTTTAGATTCTCTGGTAGGAAGTGGGACGGGGCAATTTGGGGGGTAGGTATGTGAATACCTGGGAGAAACTGTGAGGTGGCCAGGGATGCCGTGGTAGCCTGATTTTGACTGGATGTTGAGGGCTGGACTTCCAGAACGTCGACTCTGGACTGGATGCCCGAGACCGAACTGACCAAACCACTGATGGAGGATTGGAGCTGGGACAGTGAGAGCTGAATGGATGACAGGGAAGTTTGTTCCCCAGAGGGCCCAGCCTCAGACATCAAAATTCTGTAAAGTTCTGCTTTTCTGGCAGATGCGGGATACCGGATCCCTTTTCTATTCAGTTCAGCAATCAACTTTGGAATGGTCCAGCTCCGGAGGGATCCGTTGGTGGCCCGACCTGAGACAGCCGAGCCCAAGGAAGAGATGTTATCTTCTAAATCGGACACTTGCGACATCTTGGACCCGCCTTAAGCTGAACCGACTTTTGAAGAATGACTTGATCTGAATTGCCGCGGACAGAAAACCAATCATAAGAGTTAGACAAGGTGTATGCGGACTGAAAAGCAAGAACATGACCTACCAGTGATATAGCTCTTGTATCGGATATCTTACCTTGCGAGACTTTAGCCTACTTTCTACCTGGAAATTATAGTAGCTGGAACACTCCTCGGAATCTGGGGGAAAATTTTAAGTAAACTGAATGACATAGCCGAGAAAAAAGATGGGAACCGTGAGACCCCTGAACGTCCGCAGGGCTCAGGAGCCGAGCCTGAGGCAGACTAAGACAGGGTGTGGTGAACCCAGAGGCACACTATTGAAACAGCCCAGATGATCCGGGTGACATGCCACATGGAACTTGACCTGGACGATCCAGGAGGTGCGCATGCAAGACAAGTCCTGGACGATCCAGGTAACATACAACATTTAGACTAGGCCTGGACGATCCAGGTAACATACAACATGAGGCTAGGCCTGGACGATCCAGGTAACATACAACATGAGGCTAGGCCTGGACGATCCAGGTAACATACAACATTTAGACTGGGCCTGGACGATCCAGGTAACGTACAACATGAGACTGGGCCTGGACGATCCAGGTAACATACAACATTTAGACTGGGCCTGGACGATCCAGGTAACGTACAACATGAGACTGGGCCTGGACGATCCAGGTAACATACAACATTTAGACTGGGCCTGGACGATCCAGGTAACATACCACATTTAGACTGGGCCTGGACGATCCAGGTAACATACAACATTTAGACTGGGCCTGGACGATCCAGGTAACATACAACATTTAGACTGGGCCTGGACGATCCAGGTAACATACAGCATTTAGACTGGGTCTGGACGATCCGGGTAACGTATAACATGAGACTGGGCCTGGACGATCCAGGTAACATACAACATGAGGCCAGGGCCCGGACGATCCAGGTAACAGACAACATTTAAACTGGCCTGGACAATCCAGGTGCCATGCAACGTTTGGCACTGAACCTGGACGATCCAGGAGACACATAACATGAAGATGAATCAGAGTGACACGCGGAGTGTGCTGGGCAGACGACCTGACATGCCTGAGAAAATCTGAGTGGGTGAACGGTTAGGAACGGCGACCTGCCAGGACCTCGCCGTGGTGGATGAGACCCATCTTCGGTGTGCCCGGCCGTGTCGCCATGTGTGCCACGGATAAGACCCTGATGGAACGCCACGAGACCCGTGCCACCCACTGCAGTTGTACGCGGTACCTTATGCTGGGGAAGGAGGACTCCGGTGCGGCTCCGGTGCGGCTCCGGTGGGTGAGTGAGTGGGAACGGTCTGTGCTCTGTTGGGGAGGCTGACTGAGGCAGGCGGAAGTAGGAGCGTTCCACCTTGGAACGCAAGACGCCTCGGGTGGAAGTGGCTGCTGGTTAGTGCGTGTACAGGAGGCGGGCGGAAGTGCATGCGTTCCGCCTTGGACCGCAAAGGCGATTTTGAAGGAGCCCTGCTGGTGGAGGTACTGGAGCATCGTGCTCCATAAAAACTTACTTTGGGGAGAAAGACTTCTCACCGGAATGTAGTACCGTGCAGCAAATCGCCCTGGACGAGACAGAAAAAACCGGGAAGCTTGCTTAGACGGCTAGATGTGGCTCCTCCTACGATCGTAAGTGAGACACACCACCTGGGGGGAGACTTTAGCAGGCATATATAGGGAGCTACGCCCTGCCCACAAATGCAGGCTGAAATCAGCCTTAATACTTGTCCAAAAGATCATTTTTTCACAGGAATTTGTGGTGTATTTTTTAAAAAAGGGGTTTGCACAGAATATGATTTTGAGATCAATATAAAATACGTACACTACACTGTTCTCTTCTAATTATCCTATTTAATTTCACATATAGAATCATCTTTTTAATTGCACTTTTTACATCATTATTCCTTAAACTATATATGAAAGGATTCACCATTGGGACCATAATAGTATATATGAGGGACAAAAACTTCTCTTCATTCATGCCATAACTTGACTTCGGTCTCAAGTACATAATAGTGGATGACCCATAGAACATAGATACAACTATTAGGTGGGAGGTACAAGTTGAGAAAGCTTTTTTCCTCATCCCTGCAGGATGGTGCTTGAGAATTGTCCAGATTATGTTTGCATATGACATTATTGTCAAAATAAAAGGCCCTACAATAATTATAAAAGTGATTATGAGCATGATGATTTGATTGAACTGTGTGTTATTACAGGCCAGACTCATTAATGGTGGAATATCACAGTAGAAATTGTTAATTCTTTTGGACCTGCAGAATGGTAATGAAAATATCAGTTTCATCTGTAGGACACCAACCATTGCTCCAATGAGCCAACAACCAATAACCAGCCTGATACACACTATCTTCCTCATGATATTATTATATAGCAAAGGATGACATATGGCGTTATAGCGATCATACGCCATGGCTGCCAGCATATAGCATTCTGCACTGCCCAGTAATAGAAAACAGCACATTTGTATGCCACATCCATAGAAGCTGATAGTTTTGTGTTGAGAGAGAAGGTTCATCAGCATTTTTGGACCTATAGTTAACAGATAACATATTTCTAAAATGGAGAAATTGGCAAGAAAAAAATACATAGGTGTACGAAGATTTAGATTCAATCTATACATAAGAATCATACACATATGAGCCAGAAGTGAAATCTTAAAGATGCAGAAAAAGATCACAAAGAAAAAATACTGGAGTTGAAGAACTGTAGAAAATCCAACAAGTATAAATTCATGCAACATAGTATAATTTTGTTTCTCCATTTTATTGATTGTGTCAACAATGAATGTTGTATCTACAAAAAGAAATCATAATTAGCAAAAGTATTAGATTGCTTTTAAAATACTCTTGTTAGGCTACTTTCACACTAGCGTTCGAGCGGGTCCGTCTGATGTTTCATCAGACGGATCCGCTCCTATAATGCAAACGCTTGCATCCGTTCAGAACGGATCCTTTTGCATAACAGTTTATTTCAGATCGGATTTTTCACTTCGGAAAACTCAGATCCGACAGTATATTCTAAACACAGAAGCGTTCCCATGGTGATGGGGACGCTTCAAGTTAGAATATACTGAGAACTGTGCACATGACTGCCCCCTGCTGCCTGGCAGGTGCTGCCAGGCAGCAGGGGGCAGACCCCCCCCCCCTCCTGTATTTAACTTATTGGTGGCCAGTGCGGCCCCCCCTCCCTCTCCAGTATTAATTGTAACCAGTGCGGCCCCCCTCCCTCTATATTCATCGGTGGCCAGTGCGGATATTAAATATGAGCAGTGCGGTCTCCCCCTCCCTCCCCAGTATTAAATATGAGCAGTGCGGTCTCCCCCTCCCTCCCCAGTATTAAATATGAGCAGTGCGGTCTCCCCCTCCCTCCCTCCCCAGTATTAAATATGAGCAGTGCGGTCTCCCCCTCCCTCCCTCCCTCCCTCCCTCCCCAGTATTAAATATGAGCAGTGCGGCCTCCCCCTCCCTCTATTCATTGGTGGCTAGTGCGGATTCAAAGTATTGTGATCAGTGCGGCCTCTCCTCTCTTTCCCCCCCCCCCCCATCATTGGTGGCAGCGGAGAGTACCGATCGGAGTCCCAGTTTAAATCGCTGTGGCTCCGATCGGTTACCATGGCAGCCAAGACGCTATTGCAGTCTTGGCTGCCATGGTTACTTAGCAACAAATAGAATCATTATACTTACCTGAAGAGCTGTGATCTATGTGACCGGCCGGGAGCTCCTCCTACTGGTAAAGTGACAGGTCTGTGCGGCGCATTGCCTATAGACCTGTCACTTACCAGTAGGAGGAGCTCCCGGCCGGTCACATAGATCGCAGCTCTTCAGGTAAGTATAATGCTGCTATTTGTTGCTAAGTAACCATGGCAGCCAAGACTGCAATAGCGTCTTGGCTGCCATGGTAACCGATCGGAGCCCCAGCGATTTAAACTGGGACTCCGATCGGTACTCTCCGCTGCCACCAATGATGGGGGGGGGGGGAGAGATGGGAGGCCGCACTGATCACAATACTTTGAATCCGCACTGGCCACCAATGAATAGAGGGAGGGGGAGGGAGGGAGGGAGGGGGAGACCGCACTGCTCATATTTAATACTGGGGAGGGAGGGAGGGGGAGACCGCACTGCTCATATTTAATATCCGCACTGGCCACCGATGAATATAGAGGGAGGGGGGCCGCACTGGTTACAATTAATACTGGGGAGGGAGGGGGGGCCGCACTGGCCACCAATAAGTTAAATACAGGAGGGGGGGGGGGGGTCTGCCCCCTGCTGCCTGGCAGCACCTGCCAGGCAGCAGGGGGCAGTCATGTGCACAGTTCTCAGTATATTCTAACTTGAAGCGTCCCCATCACCATGGGAACGCCTCTGTGTTAGAATATACTGTCGGATTTGAGTTTCACGATGTAACTCAAATCCGATGGTATATTCTAACATAGAGGCGTTCCCATGGTGATGGGGACGCTTCAAGTTAAAATATACCATCGGATTGGAGAAAACTCCGATCTGATGGTATAATCCTGACTTTACATTGAAAGTCAATGGGGGACGGATCCGTTTGAAATTGCACCATATTGTGTCAATGTCAAACGGATCCGTCCCCATTGACTTGCATTGTAAGTCTGGACGGATCCGTTTGGCTCCGCACGGCCAGGCGGACACGAAAACGCTGCAAGCTGCGTTCGGGTGTCCGTCTGCTGAGCGGAGCGGAGGACAAACGGTGCCAAACTGATGCATTCTGAGCGGATCCGCATCCACTCAGAATGCATTGGGGCAGTACGGATCCGTTCGGGGCCGATTGTGAGAGCCTTCAAACGGAGCTCACAAGCGGAGCCCCGAACGCTAGTGTGAAAGTAGCCTTACAGGGGTTCTTTGGGATGTACAGTCGTGGCCAAAAGTTTTAATAATGACACAAATATTAGTTTTCACAAACTTTGCTGCTGAACTGCTTTTAGATCTTTGTTTCAGTTGTTTCTATGATGTAGTGAAATATAATTACACGCACTTCATACCTTTCAAAGGCTTTTATTGACAATTACATGACATTTATGCAAAGAGTCAGTATTTGCAGTGTTGGCCCTTCTTTTTCAGGACCTCTGCAATTCGACTGGGCATGCTCTCAATCAACTTCTGGGCCAATTCCTGACTGATAGCAACCCATTCTTTCATAATCACTCCTTGGAGTTTGTCGGAATTAGTGGGTTTTTGTTTGTCCACCCGACTCTTGAGGATTGACCACAAGTTCTCAATGGGATTAAGATCTGGGGAGTTTCCAGGCCATGGACCCAAAATGTCAACGTTTTGGTCCCCGAGCCACTTAGTTATCACTTTTGCCTTATGGCACGGTGCTCCATCGTGCTGGGAAATGCATTGTTCTTCACCAAACTGTTTTGGATTGTTTGAAGAAGTTGCTGTTGGAGGGTGTTTTGGTACCATTCTTTATTCATGGCTGTGTTTTTGGGCAAAATTGTGAGTGAGCCCACTCCCTTGGATGAGAAGCAACCCCACACATGAATGGTCTCAGGATGCTTTACTGTTGGCATGAAACAGGACTGATGGTAGCGCTCACCTTTTCTTCTCCGGACAAGCCTTTTTCCAGATGCCCCAAACAATCGGAAAGAGGCTTCAGCAGTCCATTCAGCATACTTTCTGCAGAAGACCAATCTGTCCCTGATGTTTTTTTTGGAGAGAAGTGGCTTCTTTGCTGCCCTTCTTGACACCAGGCCATCTTCCAAAAGTCGTTGCCTTACTGTGCGTGCAGATGTGCTCACACCTGCCTGCTGCCATTCCTGAGCAAGCTCTGCACTGGTGGCACTCTGATCCCGCAGCTGAATCCTCTTTAGGAGACGATCCTGGCACTTGCTGGACTTTCTTGGATGCCCTGAAGCCTTCTTAACAAGAATTGAACCTCTTTCCTTGAAGTTCTTGATGATCCTATAAATTGTTGATTGAGGTGCAATCTTAATAGCCACAATATCCTTGCCTGTGAAGCCTTTTTTATGCAACGCAATGATGGCTGCACGCGTTTCTTTGCAGGTTATCATGGTTAACAATGGAAGAACAATGATTTCAAGCATCACCCTCATTTTAACATGTCAAGTCTGCCATTTTAACCCAATCAGCCTGACATAATGATCTCCAGCCTTGTGCTCGTCAACATTCTCACCTGAGTTAACAAGACGATTACTGAAATGATCTCAGCAGGTCCTTTAATGACAGCAATGAAATGCAGTGGAAAGTTTTTTTTGGGATTAAGTAATTTTCATGGCAAAGAAGGACTATGCAATTCATCTGATCACTCTTCATAACATTCTGGAGTATATGCAAATTGCTATTATAAAAACTTAAGCAGCAACTTTTCCAATTTCCAATATTTATGTAATTCTCAAAACTTTTGGCCATGACTGTAGACTGCAACACGTACTAGAATATGAATAGGATGGGTTGCATGCAGAGCCGCATGGAGGTGTGAGGGGATGGGGCCTTTCTAAGGCCTCTTTCACACGGGCGTCATGTTTTTTGCCCGGATAAGATGCGGGTGCGTTGAGGGAAAATGCGCAATTTTTGCCGCGCGAGTGCAAAACATTGTAATGCGTTTTGCACGCATTACAGAAGTTCGGGTTTGGGTTAGGTGTTCTGTAGACTGTATTATTTTCCCTTTATAACATGGTTATAAGGGAAAATAATAGCATTCTGAATACAGAATGCATAATACAATAGGGCTGGAGGGGTAAAAAAAAAAAAAAAATTAACTCACCTTAATCCACTTGATCGCGCAGCCCGGCTTCTCTTCTGTCTTCTTCTTTGCTGTTCAGAGGAATAGGACCTGTGATGACATCACCATGGTAAAAGATCATGTGATGGACCATGTGATGAGCGCAGTGACGTCATCACAGGTCCTATTCCTGTGAACAGCATAGAAGAAGACAGAAGAGAAGCCGGGCTGCGCGATCAAGTGGATTAAGGTGAGTTACATTTTTTTTATTTATTTTTTACCCCTCCAGCCCTATTGTACTATGCATTCTGTATTCAGAATGCTATTATTTTCCCTTATAACCATGTTATAAGGGAAAATAATAATGATCGGGTCCCCATCCCGATCGTCTCCTAGCAACTGTGCGTGAAAATTGCACCGCATCCGCACTTGCTTGCGGATGCTTGCGATTTTCACGCAGCCCCATTCACTTCTATGGGGCCTGCGTTGCGTGAAAAACGCACAAAATAGAGCTTGCTGCGATTTTCACGCAACGCACAAGTGATGCGTGAAAATCACCGCTCATGTGCACAGTCCCATAGAAATGAATGGGTCCGGATTCAGTGCGGGTACAATGCGTTCAACTCACGCATTGCACCCGCGCGGAAAACTCACCCGTGTGAAAGGGGCCTAAGAATTGTGCTCCAGTGCCTGTATTCAGTGGAGAGCGTTCCTGTCATCTGCTCACACAGCATATCACACACACAGGATCACATCATTCCTATCTATTATAAAGCAGGAACTCTGCTCTATAATATATATTAATGATGTGATCCTGCCTACAATATATTGTCATCCAAAGCAGTCTGAAGAAACCGGGTGCAGGAGAGCATCATCACTATCTATTGTAACAAAGTTCCTGCTCTATAATAGACAGTAATGATGAGATCCTGTGTATTATATGCCATCATGGCTGGGCAGTCTGACAGGAATAAATTTTCAGCGATGAATGCACGTACTGAAGCACAGTGGTAGTGAAGAGAGGCCCCACCTCCTCATCACCCACATGGCTCTATAGCTGGATGCAACCTATTCTATTCACATTCTAGTACCCGTCTATTTGAAGGGAATGTGCCTCCAAGAAATTCACTGTTAAACCCAGCACAATGGCTTGTAGGGTTAGCTTAGCTGAATGTAATGATAACTTTCATGTGGCAATCCTTCTTTTAAAAAAAAGAAAAGCACTGTTGATCCATATGCAAATGAGCAGTTAAGTGCACCGAAGGACGGCCCAAGCCAATGTGTGCAGTCTTGCTCCTTCTGCTATAAACAGAGGCACAGCAATGACTGAACTGAGCTTTTTAAGCTCTTTGGTGTAATCCATCTGGACCCGGAGACTTGTTCACATTTACCTTATTTAACTTCTCTTGGACCATATCTACAGTTAGCCGAGTGAGTATATTACTGGATGTACTAACAGCCCCAGCACGACAGATATCAGCTCCTTTCTCTTCTTTTGTATATACAGAGCTAAAAAAAACATTTAGTAACTCTGCCTTTTCCTTATCTTCAGTGACTACTTTACCCCCTTTTACCATTATTTAGGAAACCTACCTACTCGGACCTTGGTTTTTTAGCATTTATATATTTAGATAATTTTTGGGGATTTGTTTTGCTCCCTTTTGCCAGCTGCTGTTCGTTTTGTATTTTTGCTAATTTTATCTCCTTTTTACAGATTTTATTAAGCATTTTGTAATCTAATTTACTGCTGACCCCTCAGATTAGTATTTTTTAAATGCCCTTTATTTGTATTTTATTGTCCTTTTTACAGTAGCTGTAAGCCATGGGGTTTGATTTTAGCCGTTTATACTTGTTACCTAAAGGAATAATTTTTTTTTGTGCAATTGCTCAATGTGGATTTAAAGCTCTCCCATTTATCCTCAGTATTATTATGTGACAGTAGCTGCTCCCAGTCTATGCCCTGAAATGCTGCCCTCAACCCAGGGAAATTAGCCTTTTTAAAATTCAGTGTCTTTGCTCTGCCTGACAGAGTTTGCTTTTTATAGTTTATATATATAATTACTGTATCTGTTTTACCTGATGATTTCCATCGAAATAGATTTATATTTATAGCAAATATTAGAAATCTAAAATTTGAAAAACATATATAATATCTGCACCTGTTTTAACTGCTGTATGTCACCACAATAGAACTGTTAATTATCTATCTCTTGAAATACTCATTGAGTATAATGATGCATGTGGCAATCTAGTCTTATATAGACAAAAGCAAACATAATTTTTCAGTGAGCTAAATTATACACCAGAGTTTAATTTGTTGGCTCAGTAATTGGTTTAAAGATTATATATATTTATTTATTTATTATTTTTATTTATTTATTTTTTACACAATAACAGAAGGCCTTGATTCCTAGAACTGTTCCTTAATTAATTTTGTTTTCGTAAAAATAATATAGGAACTGTTCCATTAACACTTTGTGGTTTAACTGGATTTTTCCTGAAGACATTATTTCTTATTATCACCTATAGTCAGAAAAAGTTTCTTCAGCATAGGGTGGCAAAGTGGTTAATGCTAACTTCCCTAGCAGGGTAGGGTATTGACGGAGTTGGTAAGTCAAATATTCGATAATCTACAGTACAGTAGTTGAGAGGGTCATGTGTGGACAGTTATAGCATGTGTGCCACAGGATATACCACCTTTTAGATGTTTCAGCTTGAAAGCTGCATCCCACAAGGTCTGAACTGAAAATATGATCTATTTGGAGAGCACCCGACCGCATAGGGAGGGTGATATGAGACTGCAGGTGGTACCCCCACTTGGGTTTCCCTGTGGGTGTTCTGGTGCATCTGCCTCCCCCTCTCCCATAGTTTGGGGGGATACCTCTCTCTTTACCACCCCTTTTTTCCCAGCCATATGTTAGAAGGGGTTTTGCAGGCATGACCTAAATTTAACCCACCTTCCCCTTTTTCTTTGCTGGCCTTTAGGTTGGAGGTGGCAGGGCAGTGGTTAATGTGATATGCTGGGTATCGTTTCCTGGGCAAGTTTTAGCCCTGCCTGCAGCATATTTAACCCCTTTTCCTCTTCTGTCCTGCCTCTTGGCTGGAGAAACGTTGTGGAAGCAACATCTTCTCAGCCAGGATGGCCGCAGAAGACTCCCTTAGGGACGCTCTCCTGGCGTATATTACCGTGGAGCGGGAAGGTTGGTTGTCATCCTTTCTGGCCAGCCTTTCTCTTCCCTCTCCTCTTCCATCTCACACCTCTGCCCCATCACTGGCTACGGCGTCAGATGGGGGGACGCAGCTTTGCACGGCGTACCTCCCCCCCCACCCATATAGGTTACAGTCCCCCTCTTCCTATATAGCAGGGGAAGGGATCGATTGGCGCTGCAAGCCTTTTCCTCCTGCTGCCGCACGTACTTCCCTGCACCAGGCGTGTGTGCGGGAAAACGCTGCTAGTGAAGGGATGGGCTCTCATGCCAACTCCTCCTCAGCTGCTGAGCCGCCTCCCACTTCCGAACCAACACTACCTACCTCCATTACTCAGCCCTCTGTAGTGCTACGCCCTGATAATAGTGGTGTGGGGGTTGCTACAGACCCCCCAGCAGCAGCACTACCCTGTATTCCCCAGCAGGAGGCTCCTGCTCTACATGGCCTCTCTACCCCACTTCAGCTGTACCTCGTAGATGCAGACGCCGTTCCCCTTCCTCATCATTGGTGGAGTACAGGCATTGGTCATGTGACAGCTCTCGCAGGCACCAGTCCCCTCACCGTTCAAGGGATTCCGGGAAAAGACGGCGCTCCAGATCCTCATGATGGAGCTCACCATTATCTTCGGATGTTTCGTCGGGTGAATCTAAGGAGTCTGGGTTGGTATGCCATGCAAGGCGCAAGAGCCTACCCTCCCCAGCCACCCACCTCTATACCTCTGCAAAAAACCCCACCAATTTTAGCCGGGTTGCACAAGGACTCTTTCCTCTGCAGTGTCAGCCCGCTTGGGGCTCACTTGGCAGAAGTCAAGGAAAAAATATAGGCAAATCTATATGTTGATATCTGGTCCCTTGTTACGATAGATCAACACACTATTGACAAGGAGAAACAGCCACCGGAAAAAAACATACGAATGTCATCCCCAGGTTGCTAGGACCATGAATAATTGGCTACAAGCCTTTTCGGTATTAGGTTGTGTGATGGGTCAGCGACATCCAGAGCGTTGTTCGGAGCTATTCATTTACCAGGACACTATATACAGTGCCTGCAAGGCTCACGGGGGCTCCCCGTGGTGGCGGTATGACGAGGAGTTCCACCGCCGGTTGGCACTTCAACCTAGTATAGGCTGGGGGGTTAAGGCCACTGATGTCTGGCTCCGTCTTATGTTATTAGAGAGGCCCCCCTTTCCAGGATGGCCACTGGGCCTGGAGGCTCTTCAGCTACGGATCCGCCACCCTGGAGCCTGTTGGCTGTCCAACGAGGGTCATTGCCGTTTTACAGGCCTTTGCAAGTACAAGCACAAGTACTCCTCCTGCGGATGCCTCCACGGTGCCATTCGTTGTACCCGCCATCCGGCCAAATCCCAGAAGCCCTCTATGTTCTGTGACCCAAAAGACCCCGGTGACCGTCACCGCAATGGCCCCTTAGCTATACCTCTACCCCAGTAAATCGGACGCTGCCCAGCTTCGTTTCAGTTTCACGTTTGGGTTTTTCATCCCTTTTGTTTTGAGCAGGCTGCCAGTTTTTCCAAATAACCTTAAGTCGGCTCGGGAGCACCCAGAAGCCCTCCGGGAAAAAGTGTTTAGAGAGGTTTCCATGGGTAGGGTAGAGGGCCCCTTTAATTTCCCTCCTTTCCCGAACCTCAGCGTTTTTCCCCTCTGTGCAGTTCCCAAGAAAGAACTGGGTAAATTTCGTTTGATCCATCACCTTTCTCACCCAAAGGGGACCTTGGTTAATGATGCCATCCCTCCTGAGGACGTATCAGTGGCCTATGTCTTCTTCAATAGGGCTGTTGCCTTGGTCACAAAGGTCGGTCGAGGGGCCCTTTTGGGTCTGCATTTTGCCTTCTCCCGGTTCACCCGGATTGTTATCACTGATTCACTTGTTGGGTTGCTATGTCGACTGTCTCTATTACTACGATACTTGCCTCCCCAAGGGTTATTCCATATCCTGCCATTATTTTGAAATGTTTAGTACTTTTCTTGAGTGGGTTGTTCGTTATGAGACTGGTTCACTATTTGGACGAATTTTTATTCGTTGCCCCAGAGTCAGGTGGAGCCAGTTGCTATCTCCTGGATACTTTTCTACAGTTTATGCGATGCTTCATTGTTCCGGTGTCCCCTAATAAGACAGAGGGCCCCTCAACTTTCATTCCGTCTTTCATTAAGTCTTTCATCCCTGGGTATCGAGATTGATACGGTTGCCATGGTTTTCCGGTTGCCCGGGGATAAATTGGTCAAGTTGCCCGACATGATCAACAGTTTTCTTTTAGCAACTAAGGTTACTCTGCATCAAATGCAGTCTCTTCTGGGTTTATTGTTTTTTTTTCCTGCAGGGTTATGCCTATAGGCAGGGTTTTTACTCGCCGTCTTTCGCTTGCAACTTGGGGGGTTAAATCCCCACGCCACCATATCTGTGTGACTAAGTCGATGACGACAGATTTACTAGTATGGCGGGAATTTTTCTCCTCTTACAATGGTCACACGTGTTTGTTGCCTCCCACGGCGACTAATTCTGAACTTTTACTGTTCACTGATGCTTCGGGTTCTTGTGGTTTCGGCGCTGGTTTTGGAAACTCCTGGTACGCATCCCAGTGGCCTGAGCCTTGGTCAGTGACTGGCTTTTGAAGGAATTTAACGCTCTTAGAACTCTTTCCTATTATAGTGGCAGTGGAAATCTGGGGCCCCCAGTTTTCTAATAGTCATATATGCTTCTTCATGGATAACTTGAGCGTTGTTCACTGCATTAATAGCCTGTCTTCCTCATCTTTACCAATGCTCGGTCTCTTGTGCAATTTAGTGTTGCATTGCCTCGAATTTAATATCTTCTGCAGGTCCCGTCATGTTCCTGGCTCGTCTAACCTTTTTGCTGATGCTCTCTCTCATTTTCATTGGCAGGAGTTTCGGGCCCTCCTTCCGGGAGTGGACCAGGATGGCGTACCATGCCCACCGCATCTCTGGAGGCTGGTGGACATCACTTAATGTCCTTGATCTCCTCTTTAGTTACGCCGGCGACTTGGAGAGCACATGGTAAGGCCTGGGGGGTAGTGGCTAGAAGCTGCCGGGTCTCAGGATGTGAGTCAAGATGACGCAAGACTAGAGGTTACGGTAGAGTTCTTATTGCGCTTGCGCGTATTAAGTGCCTCGGCAACGATTGCTCAACGGCATATGTCCGGGATTGAGTTTTATTTTCGTCTTCTCGGATAGCGTGACGTTTTGATCATGCAGGCGTTGCTGGTTTGGCGAAAAGAAGGTGTCCGCTCGGAATGTCGGCGGCCGATTCCATACCAGTTGCTCTGCAGTCTGGTTTCGTCATGTCCGTCAGTTTGCGCTTCCCCTTTTGAGGCTCTTCTTTTATCTCTAAGTTTCAGCCTCGCCTTTTTCGTACGCATAAGTGAACTACTACCTCCTTCTCATCATAAGCCGGTGAAGCAATGATGTTCTGTATGGAAATGGGGCAGTACGGGTCAGGATTTGGCGCTCTAAGATGGATATATTCGGAAAGAGGACATGGATCCCTCTCCACCTGATCGCGGGGCCTGCTTGCCCAGTTCGATTAGTCCAGAATTACAGTGAATCTTGCCCTGGCTGAAGTAATTTTTTGGTTCATGAAGACAGCTCCCCCTTACAAAATTTCAATTCACTGCGATTTTCAAACACTGTCTTTCGCGCCATCGGGTTTGACCCCCGAGATTTTGGAACGCATTCGTTTCGCATTGGTGCTGCGACTCATGCAGTTAGGGCAGGCCTTCCGAGGCAGATGTTATGCGGATCAGTAGGTGGCGCTCAAGATGTTTTGCGAGCTATGTCCGTCCTGACCTCTTGTCGGTGGTTCATATTGTGCCCAAAAAAAAAACTATTTATTTAAATTTAGAGAGGTTTATGCTGTATTTCACAGGGATTCCACGTCCAGACATTTGGATCGTCGGTCATTCCTATGTCTTTTGGGCAGCCCAGAGAGCCGATTGCAGGCCAGATGGACAGACCTTGGGCTTTCGCGAGGTTGATGCGAGGTCCGGTGATCTTGGTGATCCATGCGGGGGGTAAGGATCTCTGCTTCTTGAGGCGCGCTGAGCTCATGACCTTAATACGTTCTGACATGGAACGCCTGTCTTCCTTTTTCCCAGAAATAGAATATCTGGAAGAGGAGTTGTCTCTCCCGGAGCTGCAGGAGGCCCTTGGGTCCATCTCGGGGAACTCATCGCCAGGATTAGATGGCCTTCCATACGAGGTCTATCGCAAGTATAGCGATGTGATTCTCCCTCAGATGTTAGAGGTTTTCTCCCAAGCAACACAGGGAGGGGGACTACCATACTCTATGATGGAGGCTCTCATTGTTTTAATTCTAAAAAAGGATAAAGACCCGGCAGAATTGAGCTCCTATAGACCAATCTCCTTATTAAACACTGATGCTAAGTTACTATCAAAATTTCTGGCTAGGAGGCTTTCGCGGGTTATATCCACCATTATCCACCCAGATCAAAATGGCTTCATGCCAAAAAGGGGTACCCATCACAATTTGCACAGGCTATTTATGAATATTTAGTCCCCGGGGTGTGGTGCCCGCTCCATCCTGTCGCTGGATGCTACTAAAGCCTTCGACAGGGTGGAGTGGACTTTTCTCTGGGAGGTAAGGAAAAAAATGGGCTTTGGCCCAAGATTTATGGCGATGGTCCAGCTACTATACAATTCTCCAGCTGCCAGGATTAGGATCAACGATACGACGACAGAGAGTTTTACTCTAGGAAGAGGCACCCGTCAAGGCTGCCCCCTTTCCCCCCTTTTATTTAATATTTACATTGAACCTTTAGCGGCTATGATAAGACAGGACCCGAAGGTGGTCGGTTTTGGCATAATGGGGAAGCATGATCGTGTATCCCTTTACGCAGATGACATCCTGGTTTTTATTCATCAAACAGACACCACTCTCCCTCGCATAATGGACCTGGTTGGTCTTTTTTACGATCCGTCTGGCTTGGAGATCAACTGGGAGAAGACCGTTCTCCTCCCTATAGACGAGTTGCGAGGTGAATGGAAAAATCAATTAACGATCTCTGACTCAATAAAGTACCTGGGGATAACAGTTTCTGCCAAACCTCAGGAATATTTACAACTTAATCTGATTCCCTTGCTGATGAAGTTGAGGGCTAAAATTAAGATATGGCAAAAAATTCTGCCTGCAAGAGCGGACAGAATTTCATTAATAAAAATGGTAGTGCTGCCCCAGGTTCTTTATGTCCTGCGCAACTCGCCTGTATGGATCGCAGATAAGTACTTTAGATTAATAGAGCGGATGCTCAATGATTTATTATGGGGGAGGAAGCGCGTGAGATTGAAGGCACTCTTTTTTTCTATGCCCTACAATCGGGGAGGTCTCAACCTCCCCTATTTTAGGGGCTATTTTGTGGCCTCCCAACTCTGCCTTTTTAACGACTGGGAAAATAGCCCTTTCTGCAGTAAAGTGGTGAAAGATTCAGGTTTCTCGGATTTTTTTACCGTACTGGAATCTGACTATTTATCAAATACACTGAGTGGGTACACATTTTTCTGCAGAATGGCTATAAAGACTTGGCTGGCCATAAGGAGTTGGTGCGGAGTTAAGGCATCACTTATCTGCACCCCAATATGGCATAACTCAAAGCTTCTTAACTTAACCACCTCCGGACCGCCTAACGCAGGATCGCGTTCCGGAGGTGGCAGCGCTGCGCACAGTCACGCATATACGCGTCATCTCGCGAGACGCGAGATTTCCTGTGAACGCGCGCACACAGGCGCGCGCGCTCACAGGAACGGAAGGTAAGAGAGTTGATCTCCAGCCTGCCAGCGGCGATCGTTCGCTGGCAGGCTGGAGATGTGTTTTTTTTAACCCCTAACAGGTATATTAGACGCTGTTTTGATAACAGCGTCTAATATACCTGCTACCTGGTCCTCTGGTGGTCCCCTTTGTTTGGATCGACCACCAGAGGACACAGGTAGCTCAGTAAAGTAGCACCAAGCACCACTACACTACACTACACCCCCCCCCCATCACTTATTAACCCCTTATTAGCCCCTGATCACCCCTAATCACCCCTGATCACCCCATATAGACTCCCTGATCACCCCCCTGTCATTGATTACCCCCCTGTCATTGATCAACCCCCTGTAAAGCTCCATTCAGACGTCCGCATGATTTTTACGGATCCACTGATAGATGGATCGGATCCGCAAAACGCATCCGGACGTCTGAATGAAGCCTTACAGGGGCATGATCAATGACTGTGGTGATCACCCCATATAGACTCCCTGATCACCCCCCTGTCATTGATTACCCCCCTGTCATTGATTACCCCCCTGTAAAGCTCCATTCAGATGTCCGCATGATTTTTACGGATGCACTGATACATGGATCGGATCCGCAAAACGCATCCGGTCGTCTGAATGAAGCCTTACAGGGGCATGATCAATGACTGTGGTGATCACCCCCCTGTCATTGATTACCCCCCTGTAAAGCTCCATTCAGATGTCCGCATGATTTTTACGGATGCACTGATAGATGGATCGGATCCGCAAAACGCATCCGGACGTCTGAATGAAGCCTTACAGGGGCATGATCAATGACTGTGGTGATCACCCCATATAGACTCCCTGATCACCCCCCTGTCATTGATTACCCCCCTGTCATTGATTACCCCCCTGTAAAGCTCCATTCAGATGTCCGCATGATTTTTACGGATGCACTGATAGATGGATCGGATCCGCAAAACGCATCCGGACGTCTGAATGAAGCCTTACAGGGGCATGATCAATGACTGTGGTGATCACCCCATATAGACTCCCTGATCACCCCCCTGTAAAGCTCCATTCAGATGTCCGCATGATTTTTACGGATGCACTGATACATGGATCGGATCCGCAAAACGCATCCGGTCGTCTGAATGAAGCCTTACAGGGGCATGATCAATGACTGTGGTGATCACCCCCCTGTCATTGATTACCCCCCTGTAAAGCTCCATTCAGATGTCCGCATGATTTTTACGGATGCACTGATAGATGGATCCGATCCGCAAAACGCATCCGGACGTCTGAATGAAGCCTTACAGGGGCATGATCAATGACTGTGGTGATCACCCCATATAGACTCCCTGATCACCCCCCTGTCATTGATCACCCCCCTGTCATTGATTACCCCCCTGTAAAGCTCCATTCAGATGTCCGCATGATTTTTACGGATGCACTGATAGATGGATCCGATCCGCAAAACGCATCCGGACGTCTGAATGAAGCCTTACAGGGGCATGATCAATGACTGTGGTGATCACCCCATATAGACTCCCTGATCACCCCCCTGTCATTGATCACCCCCCTGTCATTGATTACCCCCCTGTAAAGCTCCATTCAGATGTCCGCATGATTTTTACGGATGCACTGATAGATGGATCGGATCCGCAAAACGCATCCGGACGTCTGAATGAAGCCTTACACGGGCGTGATCAATGACTGTGGTTATCACCCCATATAGACTCCCTGATCACCCCCCTGTCATTGATCACCCCCCTGTCATTGATCACCCCCCTGTCATTGATCACCCCCCTGTCATTGATCACCCCCCTGTCATTTATCACCCCCCTGTCATTTAGCACCCCTCTGTAAGGCTCCATTCAGATATTTTTTTGGCCCAAGTTAGCAGAATTTTTTTTTTTTTTTCTTACAAAGTCTCATATTCCACTAACTTGTGTCAAAAAATAAAATCTCACATGAACTCACCATACCCCTCACGGAATCCAAATGCGTAAAATTTTTTAGACATTTATATTCCAGACTTCTTCTCACGCTTTAGGGCCCCTAGAATGCCAGGGCAGTATAAATACCCCACATGTGACCCCATTTCGGAAAGAAGACACCCCCAGGTATTCCGTGAGGGGCATATTGAGTCCATGAAAGATTGAAATTTTTGTCCCAAGTTAGCGGAACGGGAGACTTTGTGAGAAAAAAATTAAAAATATCAATTTCCGCTAACTTGTGCCAAAAAAAAAAAATTTCTATGAACTCGCCATGCCCCTCATTGAATACCTTGGGGTGTCTTCTTTCCAAAATGGGGTCACATGTGGGGTATTTATACTGCCCTGGCATTCTAGGGGCCCCAAAGCGTGAGAAGAAGTCTGGTATCCAAATGTCTAAAAATGCCCTCCTAAAAGGAATTTGGGCACCTTTGCGCATCTAGGCTGCAAAAAAGTGTCACACATCTGGTATCGCCGTACTCAGGAGAAGTTGGGGAATGTGTTTTGGGGTGTCATTTTACATATACCCATGCTGGGTGAGAGAAATATCTTGGTCAAATGCCAACTTTGTATAAAAAAATGGGAAAAGTTGTCTTTTGCCAAGATATTTCTCTCACCCAGCATGGGTATATGTAAAATGACACCCCAAAACACATTCCCCAACTTCTCCTGAATACGGCGATACCACATGTGTGACACTTTTTTGCAGCCTAGGTGGGCAAAGGGGCCCATATTCCAAAGAGCACCTTTAGGATTTCACAGGTCATTTACCTACTTACCACACATTAGGGCCCCTGGAAAATGCCAGGGCAGTATAACTACCCCACAAGTGACCCCATTTTGGAAAGAAGACACCCCAAGGTATTCTGTGAGGGGCATGGCGAGTTCCTAGAATTTTTTATTTTTTGTCACAAGTTAGTGGAAAATGCTTATTTTTTTTTTTTATTTTTTTTTCATACAAAGTCTCATATTCCACTAACTTGTGACAAAAAATAAAAACTTCCATGAACTCACTTTGCCCATCAGCGAATACCTTGGGGTCTCTTCTTTCCAAAATGGGGTCACTTGTGGGGTAGTTATACTGCCCTGGCATTCTAGGGGCCCAAATGTGTGGTAAGGAGTTTGAAATCAAATTCTGTAAAAAATGACCTGTGAAATCCGAAAGGTGCTCTTTTGAATATGGGCCCCTTTGCCCACCTCGGCTGCAAAAAAGTGTCACACATCTGGTATCTCCGTAATCGGGAGAAGTTGGGGAATGTGTTTTGGGGTGTCATTTTACATATACCCATGCTGGGTGAGAGAAATATCTTGGCAAAAGACAACTTTTCCCATTTTTTTATACAAAGTTGGCATTTGACCAAGATATTTATCTCACCCAGCATGGGTATATGTAAAAAGACACCCCAAAACACATTCCTCAACTTCTCCTGAATACAGAGATACCAGATGTGTGACACTTTTTTGCAGCCTAGGTGGGCAAAGGGGCCCACATTCCAAAGAGCACCTTTCGGATTTCACAGGTCATTTACCTACTTACCACACATTTGGGCCCCTAGAATGCCAGGGCAGTATAACTACCACACAAGTGACCCCATTTTGGAAAGAAGAGACCCCAAGGTATTCGCTGATGGGCATAGTGAGTTCATGGAAGTTTTTATTTTTTGTCACAAGTTTGTGGAATATGAGACTTTGTATGAAAAAAAAAAAAAAAAAAAAAAATCATCATTTTCCACTAACTTGTGACAAAAAATAAAAAATTCTAGGAACTCGCCATGCCCCTCACGGAATACCTTGGGGTGTCTTCTTTCCAAAATGGGGTCACTTGTGGGGTAGTTATACTGCCCTGGTATTCTAGGGGCCCAAATGTGTGGTAAGGAGTTTGAAATCAAATTCAGGAAAAAATGAGGAGTGAAATCCGAAAGGTGCTCTTTGGAATATGGGCCCCTTTGCCCACCTAGGCTGCAAAAAAGTGTCACACATCTGGTATCCCCGTACTCAGGAGAAGTTGAGGAATGTGTTTTGGGGTGTCTTTTTACATATACCCATGCTGGGTGAGATAAATATCTTGGTCAAATGACAACTTTGTATAAAAAAATGGGAAAAGTTGTCTTTTGCCAAGATATTTCTCTCACCCAGCATGGGTATATATAAAATGACACCCCAAAACACATTCCCCACCTTCTCCTGAGTACGGAGATACCAGATGTGTGACACTTTTTTGCAGCCTAGGTGGGCAAAGGGGCCCATATTCCAAAGAGCACCTTTCGGATTTCACAGGTCATTTTTTACAGAATTTGATTTCAAACTCCTTACCACACATTTGGGCCCCTAGAATGCCAGGGCAGTATAACTACCCCACAAGTGACCCCATTTTGGAAAGAAGAGACCCCAAGGTATTCGCTGATGGGCATAGTGAGTTCATAGAAGTTTTTATTTTTTGTCACAAGTTAGTGGAATATGAGACTTTGTAAGGAAAAAAAAAAAAAAAAAAAAAATCATCATTTTCCGCTAACTTGTGACAAAAAATAAAAAGTTCTATGAACTCACTATGCCCATCAGCGAATACCTTAGGGTGTATACTTTCAGAAATGGGGTCATTTGTGGGGTGTTTGTACTGTCTGGGCATTGTAGAACCTCAGGAAACATGACAGGTGCTCAGAAAGTCAGAGCTGCTTCAAAAAGCGGAAATTCACATTTTTGTACCATAGTTTGTAAACGCTATAACTTTTACCCAAACCATTTTTTTTTTACCCAAACATTTTTTTTTTATCAAAGACATGTAGAACTATAAATTTAGAGCAAAATTTCTATATGGATGTCGTTTTTTTTGCAAAATTTTACAACTGAAAGTGAAAAATGTCATTTTTTTGCAAAAAAATCGTTAAATTTCGATTAATAACAAAAAAAGTAAAAATGTCAGCAGCAATGAAATACCACCAAATGAAAGCTCTATTAGTGAGAAGAAAAGGAGGTAAAATTCATTTGGGTGGTAAGTTGCATGACCGAGCAATAAACGGTGAAAGTAGTGTAGGTCAGAAGTGTAAAAAGTGGCCTGGTCTTTCAGGGTGTTTAAGCACTGGGGGCTGAGGTGGTTAAATGACTTAAGTTGCTGCCAGTATTGGAGGACCAAAAATGTTCAGTACCTACATCAAGTGGTCAGTGGTGGACAAATTTTGCCCCTCATGGAATTAAAGCAAAGGGCAAATTTAGGTGAGGTGGCTTGGTATGCATACTTTCAATTGAGGTCAGCACTCTCTAGTAGAGTTGAGCGAACACCTGGATGTTCGGGTTCGAGAAGTTCGGCCGAACTTCCCGGAAATGTTCGGGTTCGGGATCCGAACCCGAACCGAACTTCGTCCCGAACCCCATTGAAGTCAATGGGGACCCGAACTTTTGGGCACTAAAAAGGCTGTAAAACAGCCCAGGAAAGAGCTAGAGGGCTGCAAAAGGCAGCAACATGTAGGTAAATCCCCTGCAAACAAATGTGGATAGGGAAATGAATTAAAATAAAAATAAAAAAAATAAAAATGACCCAATATCAATTGGACAGAGGTCCCATAGCAGAGAATCTGGCTTCACGTCAGCAGAGAATCAGTCTCTTCATGCCATAGCAAAGAATCTGACTTCATGTCAGCACAGAATCAGTCTCTTCATGCCATAGCAGAGAATCTGGCTTCATGTCAGCACAGAATCAGTCTTCATGTCATAGCAGAGAATCAGGCTTCACGTCACCCACCACTGGAACAGGCCACTGTCACACATTTAGGCCCAGGCACCCAGGCAGAGGAGAGAGGTCCCGTAACAGAGAATCTGGCCTTATGTCAGTGCAGAATCAGTCTTCATGTCATAGCAGAGAATCAGGCTTCACGTCACCCACCACTGGAACAGGCCACTGTCACACATTTAGGCCCCGGCACCCAGACAGAGGAGAGCGGTCCCGTAACAGAGAATCTGGCCTTATGTCAGCGCAGAATCTGTCTTCATGTCTAGTGATGAGCGGCAGGTGCCATATTCGATTTCGACGAAATTCGCGAATATTCGATAGAATATTCGTTTTATATTCGTCTAAATCGAATATTCGTCATTATTCTTGTTATCGCGATTAATATGCGATTTAAATAATTGCGTATTGCGATTTTCACTTAAAGGCTACTCTCCTATTGAAATAGCAATGCGATTAATTCAAGTTATAATAATCAAATTTCGATTTTAACTTAGCACTGCTATATTCCATATTCGTTAATTCTAGCTTAATATGGAATATAGCAGTGCTAAGTTAAAATCGAAATTCGATTATTATAACTTAAATTTTTTTTTATTTTTTTTTATTGTTATATTTTTTTCTTTCCCACTTCCCTAAAGTTGTTCTTACCTGTCCTTTGGATTCCTGGCTTCCTGGCTGCTCCAGTCAGTGCCCGTTGCCGCTTCTGCTGACTTCTGTGCTCATGGAGCGTCCCCATCACCATGGGAACGTCTCCATATACTAGAATGTACTGTCGGATTTGAGAATTACGTGAAAAATCGCAATTCGATTATTTCAAGTTATAATAATCGAATTTCGATTTTAACTTAGCACTGCTATATTTAATTCTAGCCTAATATGGAATATAGCAGTGCTAAGTTAAAATCTAAATTCGATTATTATAACTTGAATTAATCGAATTGCGATTTCAACTTGGACCTGGTTTACTATGGTTGGCTTGGTAGAATTAGCGAATATGACGAATGTATTCGTCATATTCCACAAAACGAATAAAACGAATGTATTCGTCATATTCCACAAAACGAAGATAACGAAGTATTCTGCATCTTCGTTTTAGCTACCTATTCATCAACTTCGCTAATTCTAGCAATCATATAGGAAAGTTTACTATAGAGACAGCTAAGTTTAATTCGCTATGCGATTATATTACTTTGCTTTTTTTTTATAAATAGAATAATTATAATAATTATCAGGTATTATAATTATTCTATTTATTAAAAAAAAAAAAGCAGTCATATAATCGCATAGCGAATTAAACTTAGCTGTCTCTATAGTAAACTTTCCTATATGATTGCTAGAATTAGCGAAGTTGATGAATAGGTAGCTAAAACGAAGATGCAGAATACTTTGTTATCTTCGTTTTGTGGAATATGACGAATACATTCGTCATATTCGCTAATTCTACCAAGCCAACCATAGTAAACCAGGTCCAAGTTGAAATCGCAATTCGATTAATTCAAGTTATAATAATCGAATTTCGATTTTAACTTAGCACTGCTATATTCCATATTAGGCTAGAATTAAATATAGCAGTGCTAAGTTAAAATCGAAATTCGATTATTATAACTTGAAATAATCGAATTGCGATTTTTCACGTAATTCTAAAATCCGACAGTACATTCTAGTATATGGAGACGTTCCCATGGTGATGGGGACGCTCCATGAGCACGGAAGTCAGCAGAAGCGGCAACGGGCACTGACTGGAGCAGCCAGGAAGCCAGGAATCCAAAGGACAGGTAAGAACAACTTTAGGGAAGTGGGAAAGAAAAAAATATAACAATAAAAAAAAATAAAAAAAATTCAAGTTATAATAATCGAATTTCGATTTTAACTTAGCACTGCTATATTTAAGTTAAAATCGAAATTAGATTATTATAACTTGAAATAATCGAATTGCGATTTTTCACGTAATTCTCAAATCCGACAGTACATTCTAGTATATGGAGACGTTCCCATGGTGATGGGGACGCTCCATGAGCACGGAAGTCGGCAGAAGCGGCAACGGGCACTGACTGGAGCAGCCAGGAATCCAAAGGACAGGTAAGAACAACTTTAGGGAAGTGGGAAAGAAAAAAATATAACAATAAAAAAAAAAAAAAAAAAAAGAATATTCGAAATATCGAATTTATATCACGTGGATGTTCTTGTCCATCTAGGGACAAATGACCTGGCTTGCAATGAAGTGTCAGAGGTGAAAAAATCTTTTATCACACTTGGTAATGACGTACAGGATTTTGCATCCACCATTTCATTTTCTGAAGTTCTGCCTGTGCATAATGTTCAGAATGATAGGCAGAGGCGCATAAAGGAGTTCAACATATGGCTTGGTAAATGGTGTCAAGAGCAAGGATTTGGCTTTGTTTCTCATGATAGCTCTACTTGGAATAGAAAGGAACTGTACAAAAAAGATGGTTTGCATCTTTCTCTCAAAGGAACAAATGTACTTAGTGAACAACTCCAAGAATTTGCGAAAGAGTCTTTAAACTAGGAAGGGGGGGCAAAAGAGTGAAAATAAAAGAGTCCAATTGCCCCCCGAAACAATGCCAGAACAGGTCAGAAGCACAGAGGTTAAGAAATGATAAGCTCAGAGTCCTGTCTACAAATGCTCGCAGTTTAGGTAAAAAAATCTATGAACTTGGGTCAATAATGGCATCTGAGAATGTAGATTTAGTGGCTGTTACGGAGACATGGTTTAATGAAAGAAATGACTGGGACATAACCATACCAGGGTACTCTTTATACAGAAGAGACAGAGAAGACAAGAAAGGAGGAGGAGTGGCCCTGTATGTGAAAGATAGCATTAAATCTAACCTAATACAAGTTGGTGAGGCCAACATAGAGTCAGTTT